>NC_053488.1:2969609-3242254 GCF_015227805.2 Hirundo rustica | reverse complement strand
CTCCCTTTCCCTTCCCTTTCCCTTTCCCTTCCCTTTCCCTTCCTTTCCTTTCCTTCCCTTGCCCTGCCCTGCCCTGCCCTTTCCTTTCCTGCCCTTTCCTTTCCTGCCCTTTCCTGCCCTTTCCTTTCCTGCCCTTTCCTTTCCTGCCCTTTTTCCTTTCCTGCCCTTTCCTGCCCTTGCCTTTCCTGCCCTTGCCCTGTTTCATTTTGGTTTTCTTCTGCAAACACCATACACAACACCCCTGAGGTTACTGTTAGGATAGGTAGGTTCCTTTCTTCTGCATCTCAGACGTAGGAGAAAATTGTGACTGGACTTCTGGTAGCCCCTGGCAGCGAAGGGTAAGTGCTGATGCTGGCTCAGCAAGAGGGACCTTGAAAAGCTCAAGAGCAAGCTTCCCTACCAGTGAGCTACAAAAGAGTCTCATTTCATGTTTTTATCTATTTTCTCCCTGGAAACTAAGAGGGGAAACGTCAGGGGAAGCATTAACTATGTCTGCAGCTCCCGGTGGTGGCTGAGTCCTACAGAGCCACACGGGTCTCTCCAGAGGGCTGGTTCTGACAAGGCACAGCCGTGGATGGTCCTGGTACCAAGCAGTGGGTCTAATTCCAGCTGTCACACAAGCAGAAACAGGCGACTGAGCAAAGGGCAGGGCCACCACCGGCACACAGGAGCCAGCAGGGACCGAAGCCTCACGGTGCGTGAAGCACTTTGAATGGGGACACCCCACACTCCAAAGATTGCCACATTGGCTCCACCTGTGGAGCCACACGTACCTGCTGTGTGCCACAGAGCGCTCCTCAGCTCCTGAGCCACATCCAGCCGCAAGTATGCAAATACTTGTGATGGGGGAATGTTTGCAAAATGCACTCCAGGGCTGCCATATGTTATTGAGAGAATCGAAATCGTGGTGGCACGGGTGGGGGGAAGTTAATTAAATCGTTAGTAAATAGCTACTAATGCTCGCATTATAGCAATTTAAACTCAGTACTTATGTGTCTTTTGTACCTCCTGCGTCTGTTCTGATTTTCTCTATTTCGTTGTAAATGTATACAACACTCTGAGATAAGGCAGTTTTTTCATCTTTGTCAGGAAGACATTGCAAAGATAGTTGGTATTTCAGAGTGTCATTTTGCTCCTATTAACATAAAATAAAACAGGTTTGCTGCATGGAGTTTTCAGGTCTTGCCAGAATTAAAGTAAGGATTTTGCATATGGACTGCTGCAACTTTTCAAGTGTCTCCCATTTCACAATCAGTAGTCAGGGACCACATTTTTTCAGATTTGGGGTGTAGGCGAGGGCTGTATTACAACTGCACATGCAAGGTTCATTTTGCAACAATGCATTTGTGCATAGTACTGATAACTGAGAGAGACAAAAAAGACAGTCTTTATAGGAGAGAAGTTAAAACATCCTGCCATAGTGATGGCAGAAAGACAAGACATTGCAAGAGCAGTGAGATACTAGACAGCCTGAAGATGCAATGCCAGGGAGCCTGGCAATTAATTCCAGTTCTTTTTTTATATTGTGTTTTCTTGAACATAATTTGTTTGCTCACCATATAAAAAACCCGCCCCAAACCCCCAAAGACAAGATTTCACTGCAAAGGACTTCTCCAGAACTTTGCATACAAGTTAGTCGGAGAAGTCAGCCTTTGCCTTTTTATGAAGGATTGAAACAAGCAGGGGCGTCTAAAAACATTTTTCACTGAAAAATTAAGAGAAGGGGAAGAGGATAGTAAGATACTGTTGAATAATTGCCCTTCAAATCCCAAACCCTTGAAATAAGCCCCTTTTTACTTTCCACTCTGGCAGCTGTGAAGTAGAGTTTGGCCAAAGATGACATTTTAGGGTAGTGAGGAGGAACTGAGAAGGCACTTTAGGACACCTGACCCAGAGATGTAGAAGAGTGACTAGGGAATAGGCTCCAGGGAATGAGGCTTTCCCTGCTCTGTGAAAATAGGAAACAACCCTCAGCAGACAGCAGTGCAACCCTCAGAAGGCCTTGGAGGGTACCAGGAAATCAGCCCATTTGTCTTCCAGGGGGCTGCCACTGGGCTCCCTTCAGCTGCTGCTTTGAGCTGTGGCCAGACCCATTGCCCAAAATTTTACTGATCCGTGGAGCACGGGTTTGGACCAAACGACTAGGGAATTACGCTAGCAACATTGCAATATTCAGCTCAGATGATAACTTTATAATAAGTATCATCTGTGTGCTTGTCTTCAGAAATGAGGCCTCTGGGGAATGTTTCAAACTGAGCAAGACAGAAATACAAGCTGCTTCAGAATCACTGCAAAAGTCCTGGTCAGGCACTTCAAAATGCTGACTGTTCGTCCTCACTTGTAACTTTTCCATTAAATCAGAAATCTTCAATATTTTCACTTTTTGCTAGTTAAAACCAGTGGGATAGGAAAAGCTTCTGTGTGTTTGTTTAGAAACCATGTGAGCTTTTACACCTGCATGCAAAGCAAAATAAATGTATTTTGCTACTACTTTGAACTATATAGCCACTTCTATTAAAAGTGGCATGCAAATAGCTATCTCTTGTGGGCCATAGATTAGTCATACTTTTTCCCAAGGAAGATTATAAATAGTGTTTAGGAGGGAAACAGAGAGTATTTTGCAAATGAGTCCAGATGGAAAACTAACAGATGGCCTAGTGCTGTATTTTGTATGCTCAGCTCTATATTTAAATAAAAAATTTTCATAATTAAGATGAAGGTCTGTAACAACACTAGCTACTTTTCCTGTAGCAGCATTATACATCATGTATCACAGGTACGAACTGCAGGCTTTTCATTAAACAGTGGTAAAATAGATACACAAATCTTGCTGCTCAATTTATTTAAAACAGAAGGGAGTAAAATGTAAATCATGGAAATTAAAGAATAAGAAAAAATCAAAGCTTTTTACCCAAACATATGTCATATAGTAAAGACTGGAACCCTGGAAGCTGAGAATTTTAGGCTTTCTGTGCTGACAGGCACTGACCCTCAAACAAACACTACATTTGACCTGAGGCCGTGGAAGAGGCTTCCAGAATTGAGTGATAGCACTGGGATCATGAGTGTGAAGTTTGAATAGGAGTGTGTGATATCACAGGGTGCAAAACTTGGGATTTAAGGGTTTAGTGTATAGTAATATATATAAAGAAAGATGGAGGGTTTAGGGCGTAGGCTAAGTTCTGCTTTCACTTTCCTCTTCATGGGTCTGGGTGGTATTTTGTAAATGGGTAGAAAATTCCACATTGCGGGCCACGGGTGGTTGGTTATTGGGTTAAAAGTAAAAATAATTTAGGTGTCATCTTGTAATTGGACAATTTGTGCTTAAAAGACCTTTGAAAGAATTAGAGACAGAGCCATTTTTCACTTTGTTAGCCAGAACTCACAGCTTGTGAGACTGTAACATAGGTAAGAATTAATAAACAACTGAGTCCAAATATGAACTGCATCTCTCAAGTATTAATCCCAGCTCTAACAACAGAAGAAGAGAAGACAACAAACCCATACCACCACCTGGCCTTTTTTCCCCTACAGACTGAATCACCCACCACCCTCCTTGGAAGGGAAAGCAGAAGGATCTCATTCGTTACATGTCTTCAACCAACAACCACAGCGTCAGTAGGATTTTCCTATTTTATTACCTGAATGCATCGGGGTTCTTGAATTTCAATAACTGGAAGATCTGGAGAAGATAAACTGTTGAATTGCATCCACACCAAAGAGCCTCTCCATGTCTTCAGCATTTTTTTTTCATGTCACCTGTGAGGAGGTAAGGGGTGCTCATTTTACAGTGGACCCTGCTTGCATTGAAGTCAGCGGCAAGTTACACGCAGTTTTGGGCCTCCAAGAGTTCAGGAAGAGGAAAAAAATTGCTAAAAAGAGCTTTTGTCTTTCTAGTGTTCTCCTTGAGGTTTTCCTCATTTGTCTCGAGCCAAAAGCCAACTGTAGCTTCGTGGCAAGAGGGACTGCCTCTGTACAAGACAGAAATGCTACACAAATCCACCTGACAGGAAATAGCTGGTATCAACAGGGTTCAATAAAGATGACTCTACCAGGAGACATTAGGCTGCAAGTCAGCAACTCACTGGGCTTACAAATCATTCACAGTGGTAGAAAATATGTGCTTTGCTATCAGATAGCTTCTTCTATTGCTCTCACAGTCATAACATTCAAGTGCCTTACCACAGCACATTAAACACTGTGACTCATAACTATCATATGCCTCATTTTCCAGCTTATCCTTCTCCCATGGAGGGAGTTTGATGTACAGTAGGTTGTCTTGTTTTGGTAGGGTAAATAATATTTTTTTCACATGTTTCTGTTTATACATTAGCAAAGGGAAGCCTGAAGCTTCATGCCCTGAGTTGGAGCAGAGCAAGGGATGTTTTGTGGCAGTCATTTTCACCTGTGGGAGGACAAAAGAGTACAGGTACAGGTTAGCTCCAGGGAGGGCAAGCTTGCCCTTTTTGAGAACAAAGCCTTTTTGAGGCAAAGACACCAAATTTAGAAACTTTTTATTCTTGATAAACCACTCTGAAAACAGACAGCTCTAAGGCGTTCATGTTGCTATTTGTAAAACCAAGTAAGATGCTGATTCCTTCCCAGTGAGTGCTGCTATAATGCTGTCAATCTCTGCTCTCCTGGAATTTGCTGTGTAGGTTTGACATTTTTGGAAGTCAATCTTAGAGTGAAGGCTCACTCATTAAATTCTTCCTCCTTGCATCTCCTCATGGGCCCAGCACTGATCAGTGGCTGCAGAGACATCTGCTGGTTGTTACAATTTTTGAGTATGTGTTAATCATAAGGAAGACAGAAAATTTCCCAAATAACATTTAAATTCTTTCATAACTTTCTCAATTTCTTAAAATTTCTTGAAGTCAGATTGGGCTGATTGATGCAAGGGAGGAGTAAAGAACTGGAATAATCTGTTTCTGTGATGAGATTTAGTAAGCCTTTAGAGTTGCAGGAAATCTTGTTCGAACAATGTCTCTGATTTTAGAGACTGAGGTTTTGGCATTAGCAATATCAGAGTTAGGTTTGTTTAGACTTTTATGATGAGTCCCACATTCTACATGACATCCCCAAACATCTTACCTACGTACCAAATAGTGTTTTGTTTTCACTTCTCCATTGCAAGTGCAAATTATTCAAAGGAAAGATTATTCTTTATCTATTGGTGCAGTATTTGGAAAGAACACATTGCCATGAAGATAGATGCTACCTTCTACTTAAATAATTTCCATGGCTTGCAGTGCTTTATGTTTGTGTGTGGGAAGATGGACTTCCAGTTCCTGCAATAAGGCACTACTCACACACTGTACTGCCCTCCCCCACTGACGCTGTCAGAGTTTAAACCAATTTCACCTTATTTCCAAAGTTATCACCTGATTTACATCATCCGGAAGATCTGGCAATTCAAGTCACTGAAACACCAGATTGATAATACAGCAACATGCAATGTAATCTGGATTTTTAAAGCAGATGAATTTGACTGTGAATCAGTTCTGCGCAGAGGTTTGCCTCTTCCGTGCCTAATTACACCTGTGCAAACATCCATTTGTTTATCATTGCCAAAAAACCCCTGTGTGAACTATTTGCGTTCCCAGAAACCACATTTCCATATTGAGCACTTCTCTGAGAATGAAAACATCTCAGCCACTAATTCAAATGTGACGCACAAAATAGTTAATATTCCCTTAGTTGAACCTCCCTGAATTTTCACCCCATAGTTCTAAAGAAACTGTGTGGCTCTTGGTGTAGCAGGCTTAAAAATCCACCTGCTTCAGAAAGATGAAAGAAAAGTCAGTTATTTTCACTTGAGTTTGCTTTGTAAATATTTACTTATTTTTGTTATTTTGTGAGTTCCAGAAACCTTTAAGACCCTGCTATGCACATTAGCCACTGACTTTATCCCCACAAGGAGAAGACGATGGGGTGTTTCCTAATGAACATTTCCTCATCCTGGAAAGGACACACGACACGGACAAGTGCACAGGAGGGCTTTAACACAGGCATTATTGTTTATTGTAATCCCATAGAGATGGAGTTAATTTCCCCACAGGTGCCCTCACCTGTGGGTGCTGTGCTTTGCGTTGGTACCTACAAAGATGTTGGTGACACGCTAGTGTTTGGGTGTTTGGGCTGCTGCTGAATGTCTCTCCATCCTTCCAGCCTCCCACCAGAAGCCTGGGGGTGGGCAAAATCTTGGCAGAGGACATAACCAGGACAGCTGATCTAAACTGACAAAGGGATATTCCATATCATATGACATCAGCTCAGATAGAAAAATCTAAGCAATGGAGGAGGAAGGGAGAGCATTGGTTATTTACAATCTTTGCCTTCCAGAGCAACTGTGACATGTGCTACAGCCCTGCTTCCTGGAAAGTGGTCCACTGTTGATGGGAAGTACAGAATAAAAACATTTTGTGGTTTTTCTTTTGTTTGAGTAAGCACCATTTTACTTTTGCCTTAGCAAACTGCCTTACCTTGACCTACGATGTTGGAATTCTGGGAACTTGGATTTGGGGATTTTAGTATATAGTAATACATGTGAATCAAGATGGAAGGCTTTGGGTATTGTCTGAGTTCTTCTACTTCACCTTCTTCTTCCTTCTTCTTCATGGGTTTGGGTGGTTTTCTGTAATTGAGTGGAAAAGGCCCACATTGCGGGCCTTGGGTGGTCATTATTGAGTCAGAAACACAAATAATATAGGTGTCACCTCATTATTGGGTAATTAGTGCTTAAATAACCTTGGAAAGAGTTAGAAGCTCTCCATTTTACCTCGTTTCTCTAACTCTTGCTAGTTAGAGCTCAGGGCTCATGAGTCTGTAAATAGATAAGAAATAAACACCCAAGTCCGAACTCAAAACCTACATTTCCCATGTATTATTCATCCTGACCTTGGCAAGGAAAAAAAAAAAAAAAAAGCCAGAACTGTTACACTACGAGTTGTTCTCCATTTAATTTTGTCCCCTTCCATGCCCAGCTGACTTGAGGCAGTGCTGGAGCAGTTTGGCGGGCACCTGGCACCCAGCCCAGGTCGACCCTCCATGGTCACACTTCATGGAAAGCCTGTAAATAAGAGGCTGGAGTTCAGTGCTGTAACTTCTGCGTGCGGAAAAGCCCCAGAACAAGCCCAAGGGCTCCACCAGTGTTGGAGCAGCCCTGTGAAGGGAAGCACAAGGCAGGCATGGCAGGCAGAGTCCCGCTGCCCCTGTGCAGCCCTGCTCTGCCTCCCTGCCCTCAGCACAGTGACAAATCCAGCTGGCATGTGGGCTGGGTGCTGTGATTTTATTTCTCAGAGACACAACCTCTGGATCCGAGGGATTGAAGACGAGGGCACTCTGCTGAAGGCTACCAGCACAGCACATAATCTGACAGCAGATAAAGAAGAAAGGGGATGTAGAAGTCTCCTTGTGATAAGGCATATAAGGAATTTGTGATGGGATTTACAATTAATTTAGCTCTCATTAAACTGAAGAAGGCAATATTATTGGCTGGATTACATTAATCTCTTGCCCCAGAATAGGGTTTTTTCCCCCAACCTAGATGATTCTATGATTCTATATAAGCACAATGTCTCTCAACAGGTCTGCAGACATAATGTACCAGTCCATTGCCCAGGTGACCTCTCCAGGAGATGGGCTATGCCTGTCAGGTAAAACCAACAGATTTATTTTTTCCCCTGCCCTGTTTTTTTGGGTTTGTTTTTGTGTGTGTGTGGCTTTGTGTTGGTTTTTTTTGTTGTTGTTGTTGTTTGTTTGTTTGATAGCTTTGTTTTTTGTTGTGCTTTTGTTTGTTTGTTTGCTTGCTTGCTTTTGGGGGGGTTTATTTTTTTGTTGTTGTTTTGTTTTTTGTGTTTTTTTGTTTGTTTGTTTGTTTTGTTTTGTTTTGTTTTGTTTTGTTTTGTTTTGTATGTAAGTACATCCTCTTAATGGCTGAAGAGGCATGGCTTTTCTGTGACTGCTGTTGTGGATAAAATTACTCAACGCTTTTAGTAGGACTCCATTTCAAAGGGAGCTTGACTTGGTATCACCGTTAAGATCCAGTGATCTTCAGGGGCTTCTTTACCCTTGGCTGGCATTTCTGTAACTTGCATAGTCCTGGCACTCCCGGAGCAGGCTGAAGCAGAGGTCAGCAGCCATGGGGAATATCTGTGCTGTGGGAACTTGGGCATCTCAGTCTTCAGAGCAGACTCCTGTGACAGAGCTTTTTTAATCAAGTACTGCTCAAACCAGGAGCTAGATTTAGATGCTTACCATGTTAGATGGAAACAGAGTTTTGGGAAACGTGCTGGGGCGTTTTAAGTCTCCGTCACTGATTAAGGGAGGGAAGGAATTACCAGTTAGTGGCTTTTTTGCTAAATTCAGAAATGGTTGTTTTAGGGCAGGTATTCAAATTCTCTCACAGAGACCCTCCTGCTGCCAACAGATCCTTCAGGTGGAAAACTGTTGGTGTGACAAATGAATATGCAAAGGAGAGGTTGAGGACAGCTGCAGAGTTTAGAGTAGTGACCCCAACACAACTGCACAGATGGAAGCAGCCACAGAGAGGCAGAGAGACCAGGTATTGCAAGTTTAATCATGGGAGAGATGTAAGGCTCAACAGCAGGTGAAGAACTATTTCCTTCTTTTTAACCTTGGGATGTCCTTTCTCCAAGCGTTTCTCAGCTGCTTCAGTTCACAAGTAATGAAACAGTCATTTTCAGGCATGATCCTTTTCCTGGAATTCTTCAATGGGAAAAAAAAAAAAAAATCGGTTGTTAATAAATCTGGAGTTGTGGCCCTTATCTGGAAAGAGGATGAAAATGAGGATAGGAGGGGAATTGTTTTGTGACTTGAGGCAAACTGCAGAGCGCCGACGCACGTGCTTCACTCCATTTCCCTTAAGCTCACGTGGCCTGACCAAGTCTCATTGTCCATTTAAGACAGCAAACCCGTCATGATGGTCATCATGTTTCCTTGTGGCACACAGAGCCTTCCTGCTGGGTTTCTTCCCTAAGGAGATTGTTTGGTTCTGTTTCATCTTGAGCATGTCCAGGGGTATCTTCAATCATGAAATCTTGAATGAGTGGTTCCTCACCTTGCTAAAAGCACTTTCACTACTACAGATGAGGAGTAAAGTATAAGTGGATTGTTTCAGAGTACAATATGTAACACAGATGCTAGGGGAACTATGAGGCCTTTTGTTAGTGTATCTAAGAAAATAATGATTATTTACAACAACTGTTCTCTATTTAATGTAATGTCCGTTAGCTAATGGGGGAGTTTCTGCTGTTTGTGCAAAACAGAACAAGTTTTCTTTTAATCGTTTTTTTTCAAACTTCCTTTAAAGTATGGATAATTTTGTTTCAGGAACCGAAGTCAACTGCCTGTCTTCATCAGTAATTCATATGAGAATAGATGATAGTGAGAATTTGTCAAGGTGAAGTGAAGGCTTCCTACCCTGGCCTGTGGGGGAAGGTTGTACTTTTGCAGTGGGCAGGACTGCCTGCAATCTTGCAGGTGACCTAAAGCTCAGCAGGGTTTGATCCTGTTTATGCCTGCTGCAGCTGTCTCCAGCTCAATGTACTGAAGTGCGTTGGTTGGTGCTGGAGCCACAGCCCACTGTAGCAAGCAGGTTTGAAAAACATTCTCTCTCCTGGTGCACTGTTTTGGGAGCCTGCAAAACCAGGTGAGGTCAAGGTAGAGGGAAAGACACACCTGGAAGCAGCAAACTGTGTGGCTGCTGAGTGACTGGGTGACGGTCATGCTGACTTTGCTTGTGGACTGGAAGGCTGGAGCCTGTTCACAGTGTTCGTGGTCAGTGCAGGGATTTGAACAGAACTTGATGTATAAGCCTGTTCTTTGCGGAAAGCTGAATGCTGCTTGGTGAGAGAGTTCGTGCCTTAAAGTTTTCTGTTGCCCGTCAGACACTGTGGGCATTGCTTACAATGGAAACTCAGCGTCGTATCCTTAGCAAGCAAGTCACTGAGACTGAGCTGTGAGAATAAATTCTGTCTAATTCCAGCATTTCCAAATGCTCTAAAATGATATGACGTGCAAAATCAATCACAGGATAATTTATGCATCAAACATTCCCCCTTGTTTAACAAGGATGCAGTGAATATCCAAGACACTGCGGTTGGGATTTTATCACAGGCTGTGATACAAATGGAGCAAACTTCAGCAGAGGGACTGAGAGAGCTGTTTTGTTTCCTGAAGCTGAACAGTGCATCAGTGGAAATGTGACAGGCATACTGCAGCCAGGAAATGAGGGTTCCAGAGGAAACTTCTTTTGTGGATGTACTTTACAAACCTTTTTTCAGATTCTTAGAGCAGAACAAACATTCTCTCCTGTTGTGATGGGAGAAAATAAATTCCCTGGGATAGACCCTGAAGTCCAATTTGCTCAGTGTTTGGGAATCCGCCTGAGGAAAGGCCAAGTAGAAATGGGCTAATAGGACAGCAGGATTTTAATCAAGTGTCAATAAGGCAATGTTGAGGATCGTCATACCTGAATAAATTTTTGCCTACCTTGATCTAGGACAGACAGCTAAATGAACAGCACTGGCACCAGAAGTCTTGTCCTCGTTCCAAGGTCCTCAGGGAACGCATACACAAAGGCTTACGCATTTTGTGAGAAAGTGCATTCCTGGGCCGCTGACTTAAGGCTCCATGAGGAGCACCAGGCTCTCCACAGAGCTCACTTGGCGTGACTCAGGCTGCCCACTTGACTGAGGTTGCTATTGTCCCCTCTGCCTCCGGTGCTGTGCTGCCACAGCCTGGCTGGCCAGGGTAGCCTCAGAGGGCAAATCCGTGCCTGCTCTGTGTTAGCCCAATGCCCCTTCTCCTGTTTTGTGGTGAGCTGGCTATTCAGCAGGAGTAGTGAGACAAGGCAGTCTTTCTGCAAGCTAACATTGCTCTAAAGATACCACAATTTAGTCTTGCTTCAAGCCACATACTCAGTATTGTGTTTGATGCACACAGCTCCCACCACATGCCTGAGGAAGGAACCCCTGACCTCCTCTGTAGTGCAAGGCTGTGGGGAACTGACACATGGCACGCTGAATAAAGCTCCTGATGGCTAACACCTTGGCAAGGTGACTGGACCCCCCAGTTTTCTGCAGTTGCAGAAATGCAAAGACTTGCACAGTTTGTTGTGGGGCTTTTTGGCTCTGTTTCTGCAGTAGCTGTGTAATTGGATCATATTCCTGGTGCATTAGATAATTACAGCTCTCTGCCATAAAGGTGTCTTAAGGTTTTCCAGGTATTTGAGATAGACACCTTAGATAATCTTTCCACAGACAGCTCTTAAATCAGGTCTGCAGAAATATTCTGAGTCCTGTGACAGAGCAGGGCAGTGGAGTTTATAACAGGCAGAGACAAAACAGACAGGAGCAAACTGTTACTGTGACTTGTTGGGATGTTTTCATACAGCTGGGATGCACACTTTTCAAAATCTGCCACTTTTTGTTTTTCTTAGAATTGATCTTCCAGGCTGCAGGCTGAAGAAAATAGAGATGGTGTTTATTCCTGCCTTGGGCAGCGTTGCTTCTCTCTGGGGCCATGTGCTGCTGGAGAGAAAGCTGGGCACCAGCTCTGCGTTCCTTAATTTTCCCTTGTTCCCACACAGTGCGTTACCAAGGGGCACAGCTGCCTGCAAAGCACTATTATTACCATGCTGCAATCAACAGGGCAGTTTGAAGTTAGAAAAAAGCAGCCACCACTGGCTTCCCATTGTTCCTCGGGCCTTGTGCCTTGCCCGTGGGTTACCTTGTGATTCTGCAGTGTTTCTTGACAAAATATACTAAACACTTTAATAAGGACCAGCCAGGCCATCCCTCTCTGAAGGCTTTTATTCCTACTCTTGCAGTAGACGCCTCAGAGTTATCAAATAGCTGTTCTTCCTGCTGTCCCTGAAAGTTAGTGCACTGCAGCATCATTACAATGTGGTCTGTATTTTAGGGCAGGAGATGCCGACAAGAACATCAGCTACAGGGAAAAGCAGTGAAAGGACAATATCCTGTTCAAAAGTAGGCTTGTTTGTACAACACAAGGGGGAAAACCATCAAAAACAGAGTAAGCACAGCTGGTGCTAAATCAGTCTGGTAGTGTGTCTTTTTCTCTTCCTTGTGGAAGCTGCTCTTTTTAGTGAGCCACAGTGCAGTCACACTGTGCACTGCTCTGCCTTTCTCCTCGTGCAGACACACGTGTGCAGGGGAACAGAGACAGAGCTGACCTCCTCCTTCTGTCTTTCTGCAGTGCTTTGACATTCCTAGGGTTTGAGACTTTTCCCTCTTTTCTTCCTCTCTTCTTTTACTTCCAGCACTGAACATTCTCTCAAAACCCCAATGTTTCAGCTTCCCCAGCTGATTGTTCCTTTTAACACTATTTTCTGTGCAGAAAGGGTTTAATTCTGTTTTTCTTGTTTTCCACACTTCTGCCATTCCGTCCTGTTCCAAGACTCACATAGCTCTTCTCTGCTCATCTTCCCCCTTTGTTCTCTTCCAGCATTCTTCCACTGAACAGGAGTGGCTCTGACCTTCTCTCCATTTCTCTGTCTCACCACTTTTATTCCCTTCCTGGCATCAGCTCTAAAACATACCTACTAAAGCGTCTCAGTTTTTTAAAATCTAGTCACTTGTACAGAGAAATCCAGCAAACAGATAAAACCATACTAGCTGTTTTCTCCTCTTCCTCCTCTTATTTTTCCTGAGTTAGGTAAAAAACTGTTTATATAACATCTTGCCACAACTGAAAACGGCTTTTATTCTGAAGGAGAAAAATGCATGGATGCCTGTGCAACAGGCTGAGCCCAGAGATATGGAAGACAACCAAATCCTTAAGGACATAAAATTTTTGAGCCAATCTGATAGCAGCTTTTGATTTCTGGGCCTTTCTTTGTCTTTTTATTTAGGGTTCTTTATGTGTGTGCTTCTTTGGGGGGGTGGGGGGGGTGTGATGTTTGATTTTGGTGTTGTGGAAGATTTTGTTGTGTTTTTGGGAGGCTGTGGTGGGTTTTTTTCCTTTGGGTTGGTTTGGGTTTCTTGCGGTTTTTGTTGTTTGTAGGTGTTTTATCTGTATCCTTAAGTAATAAAGAAATGTTGAAAACCTACCTCTATATGGTAAGAAAAATGCTGATCACATCTATGCTTGCTCTCAAAAGCAGAGTAGCAATAGTGGAACAAAATTATTTTTTAACACCATCTTTCCTCTGCATTTATTAATCAGATGTATAAATGAGGCATCAGGCATTGAGAGAGGCATTTCCAAATGGTTTTCCTCACTACTTTATCACATACTTTGAAGCTGAACAAATTATAATGAGCAAACTACTCAGTGAGTTTGAAGCAGTTTTTTCTTCAGTTTGTAAATGATGAATGTGCTAGTTTACATTCTGACAGATTGTTTTGTTCATAAGGTTTTGAAATACATTTTGTAGCCATATATAAATTCATGATTTGCCCATGAAGAATTTGCTTCTACTGCCTGTTGGTTGATTATCCCTTACTAGTGGATTAGCAGCAAAAAATACAAGAAAATAATTCATTTTCTTACTCAGAAAGCAGGAAAGAATATCAAACCATTCACAGCACTGCGAAATATCCAGGTATTAACGAATACAGCCACAAAAGGCCACTTCCAAAAAAATGTAATCTGTGTAGGAAAGTGAATTTAACAGAATCACTGGGTAATTTAAGAACATGCTCAACAATAATTACGCCTTCTTTTCTTTTTCACCCTTCTTTAGTCTACATGACATTCTCTTTCCTCTGATCTGCTGCCCATCTCCGCTGGATCTCCCTTGTTTATTATAGAGCAAACTTTGCAGGATGGTGTTCTTGGACAGAACACAGAAGAAGTCTTCTTTGTGTAATGAAAACACTGCGAGGGAGTCGTTTATTGGATTGGCACGTTGTTGTTTTTGCTCCTTGAATGGCAGATTTACAGGCCTTTGCGACGTAGGTATTTACTGCTGAGATAGGGAGGAAACTGAACCATAAACATCTCGGTGACTTTGAATAAGAGCAAAAGAAGTGCTGAGGTCATTCTAGCAGCTTGTGTTTGCAGAGTGCAATAGGTGGTGTTCAGCTTTAGACAAATACTTTGCTTGGCCGGCTGCCCTAGAGTCTGCTCAATTAATGTTATTAGCTATTACTTGTTTGTGTGAGGGAGATATAGGAAAACAGTGCTCTTCTCATTAAGTTACTTTGTCTTCAATACATCCTTCACAGAAAGATTCTCGTGATTACAATACTGAAAATGTGTGGTTGGCCAAAGCGTAACTGAGACCTTGTCCCAGTGCTCAGGCAAAAACATTATGGCGTATAATTAACTCCCTTTTTGAGGGGCAGAAAAATCCCCACACAGAGTTGTTTACCCACCCCAAATACGAGTTTGATAGATGGGATTAGGAGGAAGTAAACAAGAGGAAACCCATCAAAACCAGTAGCTGCTCTGCAGTTCACGTTTGTGGGGCTTCTTGAGGCACACTCTCTACTCAACAAGGATTGTCTCCTGAGAGACCCTTGGCTGCACAGAACGCAGAGCACAGCCCTTTCTCCCAGCAGTCTGAACGAGGAGAAGGGAGAAGGCCAAGGGTTTGGGTGCAGCATTTGCCCTACATAGCCACAGCTGTTTCGCATATCTTTTAAAGTCTACAAGTAGGCAACTAGATATTTTGCCAGCAAACGTAAATACCTCCAAACACTGCCCTGTGGTCCCACCAGGAAGATGACAAAGTTCAGGGCTACACGTGACATTGCAATTCTCAAAGCCTACATGATAGAACTCATTATTATCTAATGACAGCACGAAAGGGGAAAAAACCTGAAATTAAAGAATGTTCTTTTTTTTTTTTTTTTTTTTTTTTTTTTTTTTTTAAATTGTGATGTACCCACATACAGGCATCTCAACTAGCGTTAGTAAGTGCTTTAGAACAAATACACAAATACTGTGTATAAAATACTTTGATATGTGCCCATCACTGAACCTTCTTTTATACCATAAGGAGAATAGCCTTCCCTGCAAATACAGGTCAGCAAGATGTTTTGGCTGTCTTAAGAATTTGCTGAAGCTGCTATCTGTTTATTCAGAAGTCTCTCTACAGTATGTTTATTTTGTATTTACTGTCTGACCAAGGTTCACCTTCAGCCTTTTTTTGTCCTGATGTAATCCTGATGTATTCCTAAGAATTATAATTTCCGTACATCCAGTTGATTTGCTTTGCCATAATTCCAATGCAATAGTGATAAGCTATTCAATTTATGCAAGTTGTGAAGTCTAAAATTTGATATACAAACCCCATTCCTGCAGAACATAGTCCTATGCTGTTTTTGTTCGAAAGTTCTTTATCCCAGATTTTCTCACACTTGTACTAATATAAGAGAAGAAATTTGCCTTTTAAATACAGGACTTTTTGCACTTAATACTGAAAGTATGTTTCTACTTTGTTCCTTTCCTCTCTTCATGTTGCAAAAATAACCTGTTCACCCTGACTTCACCAGGACGTGGCAGCGCTGTCCACATCACATCGCCAGGGTAAGACTCACATGCCAGGCGCCAGGATTCCACAAAAGTGGTATTTTAAGGTTCCACACCTAATTTGAACTTTAAAATCCAGCACTTGTGCCGCTTTGACAACTGGTAAAGTCACCGTGGAAGTGTGATCTCTGAAGCTCATGTCCTCTCTTGGTGTCTGTGACTGGATATATATGAACTGTCTCCTCAGACAGCCTCTGGAGTATCCTTGCAATAGCCCAAATTTGTGCAAGATCTGGCTTTCAAAGGTGCATTCCGGAATTTGCATAGCAGTCCAAGGAAAATACCACGTTCCTGTGGTAGGCAGCATTGTGGTATCACACTACTCTTCCCCACCCGTGTGTCACCAAGGTAACCTAAGATGACAAAGACATCCTGAAACTGGCAGCAGTTTTAACTGTGTAACTGTAGTGCTTTTTGGTCACTTTGGGAACTTTATTTAGTTGGGTTTTTTGTTTGTTTTGGGGTTTTTTTGTTTGTTTGTTTGTTGGTGTTTTTTTTGTTGTTGTTGTTGTTGTTTTTGTTTTTTTAAGTTCAGTCTCCTTTCAAACAGCACCTCATGATGTGGGAGGAAAAACATATCATCTATTACTTATTGAACAGCAATGACATCTATGGCCTCCCTGAAACCAGTTCATCATTAAAGAATGTACCAGTCAAGATTTGCAGCCACTGTCTGTTGTGTATGAAATGTAATCTGCATTTACCGTAATGACTTTGAGGAAGCCTGTTCATCACCTGTTGGGTGACAGTCATGTGAAAGAGAAAGAGAACACAGGGAGGGAATTTCCCCCCATTGGCCCTGCCTCAGATCATTCCTCTCAAATCCCCAACAGACTAAAACAAGAGATTCAAAATGAGTTGCTTTCAGAACCCTGGGGATGTGAGTTTTCCTGCTGGAGTGGTAATTTGTTTTCCTTCAGGCAGAACGTATCATTCCCAACTCCCAGTACAAGTGTGTTTTCTAATTCTCTTCTTAAGGGAAAAATACCCCAATTAGCTCAGTTTGTGGTTTGCTGAGTTTTAATTCATTAATGGAGACAGGTGGCTCAATGCCTGTAAAACCTGACATGTTATGTAAAAAAGCTGGATACTGGACTCAGAAGAACATTATCAAGGTTCTTGAGCTCTACCCACAGGTCTGCTCTGTGCCCCAAGAAACATCTCTTGTCCCTACCGCTGGCATAAAAAGAATCCCTGCACTGCCTTCTGAGTTATTGCTGAGATTTAAGGCATGACTTTGTACAAAAGTGCCTCTCTTGACCATAAAGCCTGATGTGCTCAGTCCAAGCTCCTGGAAGCAGAAGCATGGTGTAGCAACCCCAATGAGGTGCACAAGAGCACCAGTGCTCATCTCACACGTCCATCAGGATTGCTTCCAAGAGCAGACAGGTGCTCATGCTACCACAAACATGTGTGTCCTGAGCTAAATCCAGCCTATCACTCCTACTCCCACCCCACAGCAGCTGTACATAGTGATGAGTCATGGAGCCGTGCCAGTTATAGGGGCTGAGTCTCTGGACCTGTCCCCAGAGGGCTCCCAATTCCTTCCACAAGTCCACCTGACTCAACCTGAGAATGTCTGAGGGATGGACAGACTGTTCCCCTTTTTCTTTCCGTGGAGTTCTGTTGGGATGCAAATCCCTCTGGGCCCATTCACACAGGCTCAGAAGTACTCAGAAATGTGAGAGTTGAATTAAAACCTTCAGAGAAACTTAAATACATAAATCCATGCAGACGTGAGGTAGAAATGTAAGTTTTAGTTTTAAATGGGTAGAGAATATTTTAAGCGCCTTAAGCAAATAAAGGGCCTGTATTAGTAAGAAAAGCCCTAAAGCCTAGCTTAAAGTTCAGTAGCAGAGTTAACTACGCCCTACACCTAACGAAAACATAATTGTAGCATTCCTACGTCGCAGTGTCCCTCACAGAGCAGCGGCTCCGTCCACCCAAGCTAGCTCTGACACTGTGATCAGTCAGGGAATACTCCTCTGGATCCTGGGAACCTCAGGGAAGACAGAGGGAGGAGCTGGACTCAGCTGGAGGGCAAATTCCAAGATCTTTATTCAGTCCCACCCAGGGACATCAAAACCTCAGGGATGCTGCTCCAGCCAAGCCGCCCCAGGCAAGGAGACCTGGGCTTAAATAAGAGAGAGGGACTAAGGGAAGAGACAAACCAACATCCAATGAGGGACAAGGTGGGAGGGGAACAGGGTTGGAGGGACATTCCAAGAAACCAGTGAGAACATAAAGGGGAACCTCCTCGGCTCCTGCCCTATCACTCGATGACCCAAGCTTTCTAGAAGCCGGGAGGAACAATCAAATGACAGGCAGGTCCCGTAGGAGGGGACTGGGAGGAATATGGGAGGATTGACAGGGAAGAGGGGCAGGGACAAACCTTGGAACATAACATTTCTCAGGAGAACAGGGGAGTGCAGAACAAACCATTATAACGAAAATAAATAACATAAAGCACAATAAGAAAATAAATAACACAGAGCACAATGCAACATTCCTAGACAGAACAGATAGAACTATATACATAGAATTTGTGTAAGAAATTACAATCACTTTTGTTCATCAATGTTAGGCCAGGATAGGTGCAAAAAGACAGTAATGGCATCGTGTTTGTAGCTGATTGGATGATTTATAAATATAATGCATTGTATCAGGACTGCTGAGGCTGCTGCTTATGGGGCCACTGCTTTGCCTCTGCTTGGGACATGGGGAATTTATGCCAAACAGCTTTGCATAACAACACGAACTGTTATCCTTTGAACCCTTTGCCTTCAAGACTGATCTTCCAGCCATGCAATAAATAACTTTTACAACAACCCAGCCGCTCTAGTTTTCTAGCAAGCCTGACAGAGTTTGACCTGCCTTACTCAATGCTGGCTTGGCATCCCTTCTCTCAAGTCCATGGAAAGCATCGGGTCTTCTTTCTCAACCCTGCAAGACTCCTGCTTGTTTTCAGAAGGCCACTCCTGAGCATCTGAAGTTTTGCCAAGCAATTTGATGGGGAGATAACTGAGGCGGCACTTGGTCATTCTTAAGACTACAAGAAAACCTGGCAATAGACCAGGGCTAACTCATTCTAGTATCTCTTGGCCCACTGCAGGTGGAAGCTCACCCTTGACATGCCTATCTCTTCTCCAACACGCAGCGGTTGCCAGAAATACCAACCTGAAGCCCTTCAATGCAAGCTTTTGTCATGGGAACTCATCTGTGCAGAAAGTCACTGTGCAAGCACATGCATTGCCACGCTGTTTCTGTACTGCTGATCTCTTGATTTCTTTAAATTCTCAAGAATTTAAAAAGAGGAAGGAAAGAGGAACACTGGGGGAGTTGTTTAAGCTTGACTGAAAGGATTCATACGGTCTGTGTCAAGCATTCCCCTTGGATGGCAGACAGCTACATGGTGATGAAATCACTGCAAACATTTTGGCTTGAAGGCCCTGGCCTTCATCTGGGATACAGAAGGTCATATTTAACTCCTCAGTCTACTGAAATAGACTTGAAAGAGGTAGGTATGAAATATAGGTGTATGCTCTTGTTCAAGTTTGGCCTTTAAGAACAGCTCTCTTTGTTAAGAGAGAGTAGATGGCAAAAGGTAGGGAAATCATGGGCTTCTGACTTAATGCCAAGAAAAACTAAATGAAGAGGTGGCAGGCAGCTGATTAAAACCGATGAACAAAGCCACGTCCGATATCTACGTGCACAGCTATTTTGAAGGATACAACCAAGGGAGGTGCAGTTATTCCGCGGACTACTCAGCAGCATTGCTCCACCTCTGCTGCTGCCCATTTGCAGCAGTCCATCCATGGAAAGGACCTGTGCCATGCATTCTGCGAGCCGCTAACTCAGAATACCCAGGGGCAACTGCAGAAAGACAGAACGAGAGAGGCACTGTGAGATGTAAGACTTCTTGCTGCACGCCACAGCTTGGCACAGGGGGACAGGCTGGCACGGCTGGCTCATCCCCTGCTACCCACTCATCTGATGTCCTTCAAATGCCCTCTAGTGGCTCTGGCTCTGCCTGAGGGCCACGTCCCCGCGCTGCAGCTGGAGGAAAAGAGCACTTTGCATGCACAGGTAAAGCGTAACCTGCAAGCACACGTGTGGGAAATGGCTGGGGCTCACTGGCAGCCCCCAGCTCGCCCATTTCTGGTGCTGCTGCACAAAAGTAGCATCCAACAGTGCAGCACTCAGCAGAAGAGGTAGGCTGGGAAGGGACTGGCATTCCAACACTGATGGAGGCTCAGTGGGCCCTCCATGTGTTCACACAAGGTGCATTGATGTTTTAAAGACCACTGTCTGAGGGGAAATTCTCTCTTCTGAATCTCTGCTTAAAAGGAGACATAGACCTCCAGGAACCAGGGAAGGAGATGAGACTCCCTGAGACAACATGGTCAGAATCCAGTGAGTAAAGGATCCTGATATATCTGTGGGTTCCACCACAGACTGAAAAGGTCTTTGGACAGTGAGGTTCTATTGCTGAAGGTCAAAAACAATAACTGGGGAATCTTCTGCAAGAAGTACGGCTTGATGAAGAAATTCAAGCAGTTCAAGACACACCCTGAGCAGCGTATTTACTTAGGGGAGTCAGATGGAACAACAACAAGCCCCTTTCCCTGTCATCAGGGAGCACAAGGCTGGTTTCTGAGGTGTCTAATATGCCTAAAGTGCAGTTTGCACTTTCAGGTGAGGGCTTTGTCTGACCTGCATCTTAAGGTTTTAAGCAGCATGCTGGCTTGGCTTCTGCTGCAGAAGATCTTGAGAAGTCAAACGGCTGTGACACAAGAATCAACACAATTGATGGGGAGGCCAACTGAAAATCCCTCTGATACTCTCTCCGGATTTCTTTATTTTTTTTTTTTCCCAATATTTTGTCCTCTTATTATTACACAGCTGCTATTTTTTCTTCTCAGCTGCTATTTTTGCTTTCCAAATCAGTATTCACTGACTGCTCCATGGTTGCCCCCTTGCCTAGATAATCTTTGAGAGCAATACAGCTCCTGCTTGGTGTGTCTGTGGCTGCAGAGTGTTTTTGTAACGCTGGGTTTGGCATTGCTAACTTCTCACACCTGCTGCAGACCTACCTAAATTATTTCTCAAATAATTTCAAACTTGTGTGTGAAGCAAGAGAGTTACAGAAATGCTGCTTCACATCCTGGTAATCTGCAGCTATATTAGGAGTACAAGCTATTTGGGGCATGGATCACCTCCTAGGGCATTTGTTCAGCCTGTGCTGCAATGACGTCCAGGAGACCTAATATTTTACTGCCCAGAAAAGCAGAGAGGGGGGAAAAAAAGGCACTGCATCCTTATGGGAAGACAGCCCTGATCCATTCTGTGTGTGGATGTGCAAATTACAACAGATGATGCGCTTAGCAATTATGTTCTTTGCATACATAAGCAGGAACAACAGCTCCCAAACTGCCAATATCTCTCTCGATTCTCACCAAACGGCTGCGTGTCACATGGTCACACAGCAAGGGGGATCAAGGAAACGGGAGGAAAGAATGACAGAAGAGGAAGCTTCAAATGGCTGCATACATGCCTCTCAAATGAACAGCACCTTTTTTAAAAAAAAGACTGAAATTCACCTGCTCTTCAGGTCTTTTGTTCTTTGAAGTAGTTTGTTTTGAGCATTTTAAAATCGCTCTGAAAGGAGAAAAGTGTCTTCAGCTACCCATGCCTAAGAGTGCCTGTCTGTGTGGTGGGGTGCTTCTTTAACCAAGTCAATTTTCTGCACTTCCCTCTCTCCTGGATCTGCACATAAAAGAAGAACAACCCCCCATCCCAATCCCAAAACTGTCCGTCCCTGTCCCCCCACCCCCCAAAACCCCAAACTGCACTCAAACAAAATAACCAAACAAAAAAACCTCTAAACCCAACACAAGCAAAAAACCAAAAGTCCCAGCACAAACAACTGAAATAAAAGGAAACTCTTCTTGTAGACCTGAGAACTTCTGTGATTCATTCCGTGTTCTGAATTACACCCCTCTGCTTACACAAGAACCATGGCAGACAGTGGGCACTAGGGCAAGAAGATGTTACCCTTTCCTGTGTTGTCTGTACATTGTGCACTTTCTACAGGCTCCCAGAAAAGTTTGAGAGAAAGTGTAAGAGCTGTGTGTGATTTAGGAACTCTGAGGCTGGCTTCTCCTATCAAAGGGTTACTCCTGCCCTTAGAAAGCTTCACAGTGACATGCTGATGGAAGGAAGACTTCCAATTTCTACAGGTGTTTATAACCAGATAATGCTTTACATCACCTGCCACACAGTCTTCCCTGAGTCATGGAGTCTGCTGTCTTTTCTGCTCTCCTGCAGACTTCAGGAGAAAGAAAACTCTCAGCTTCATCTGCATATGAAAATAGGTTGAGACCTCCAAACTCAGACATTTGGAAAATGACATAATTTGACGTGAGTCAGCGTGATTGGCAGGTCAAAGCATAATGCTGGCTCTTGCAGCTCAAAAGTGCCTGGTAAATTGGCAGAACTGTGAAGTTCACCATGTTGTAGTCTGTGAGGTGCGTTTCATGATATTCCCTCTTTGTACAATGCCCAGAACAGTTATTTGATAGTTCAGATTATTCAGACCACATCAGGGCTCAGGAAAGGTGGAAGAAGACAGAAATGGAGGTAGCCTGATCCTCTGACAGGTAGCCAATGAAACATTGACACCAGGTGTGAAGTCAGGGCAAGTTTTTGAAATACAACAGCCTGTTGGGTGGTGCTGAGCTCTGTTTAAAAACTGGGACAGAATTTTTGCAATGGAAACAGCTGGATACTGAGTGCTTTTAAAAATTTGGCTCTTGTTTAGCTGCCTCCATGGGAACTGAGCTTGACTGAAAACCTGGCCCTGACTGGGCATGCTGAGCACTTTAAAATGGGCCCTTCTGGTCTTTAGAAATTTCAGCTGATGGCATTCTGCAAATAGCTGAGGTTTCCTTTCTGAAGTACTACTGTTCTGTGTTCCCTGTTTTTTTTGCTGTTGCTTTCTTTTCCAGCTGACACAAATGTCAGTGCCTGCCAGTCTGTTCCAGGCCCTACAAGCTTGTGCAGTTACAGCCTGCTAATTCCTTTGCTTACATGCCAAAAGCCAGGAGTAGCTATCCGTCACCTTGCTATATTTATTGCTGCTGAACCCCAGTGCTGAGTGAGTGAGTGTGTGCATCCTTCAGCCTGAGTCCAGGGTAATGCTAAAATTGACGCTTCATCTATGGGAGGAACTGACCACCAAGAGCCTCACCCAAATCTTTGGGCCCTCCTGTAATCATGGTTGTGCAAATAAAGTCTCTGTGTTCCCTGCAGAATAAACAGACATTGTCAATAAACAACATTGACATGCAGCAGTGGGAGGAACAGAAGGTATGAAGTGTTGAAGCCACGGAGATAGGGGTGCACAAAGCATGGATATTCTTCCCAAGGTGGGAAGAATATTAGATCAAATTTCTATCACTGTTTCAAAAACACAGCTGGACAAGTGCTTGGTGCATACCACCAACTATCAGGAACCAGTGAAGGGTTATTAATAATTCCCGATAACAATGAGGTGGGGGATTTCAAACAAGGGCAGAGAAGCACATATTTAAAGTCTTTTATAGGGCTGCACCCAGTTATTTAGCATGGGTGGCAGCCGGTTGACAAGTGAGCTGTTCTCATAGCTTGCTGTGATGCTCACACAGGAATGTGAGAGGTGTCTGGACAGAATATCTCCAACACTCATGTCAGCCACACTGTTGGGAAGTGGTGATTGATGCCATGTAGTACATTAGTGTACTTGGATGCTCTTGCCTGTAGCATGGGGACATGAAGGCACCAGCAGTGCCAGCTACGTGATTAGGGTGTGACTTTAGGGCACAGTACAAAATCCATGGAAACAAGCTGCTGAGTGTTTTTGAGCAGCCTTGCTCCAAAAGGCCAAGGCAATGGCAGCAGGCAGAATGCTAAATCTGTCTTCCCACAAAACCCTGGGTTTTGTACAGGCAAGGAGTCATTTACTGCTTCTCTGAAGCTGAAGAGTGATGGTAAACAGACTCAATGCCAGCTGGAGTGTATGCAGATAATTCTGCTTTCATACGAAAGATATGAGGCTGGCTTGAACCACTCGGCTCTCTGGGTAGAGGACAAATCTCCCTGCTGCTAACTTCCTGTTGGCTTCCTGCATCTGAAAATGTCTCCTTCTGGGCAGTAAAGTCAAAGCTAAGTGGCAAAACCCAGGAAAAATACTCCTCCTGCTCTCCCCGCATCTGTGAATTTCTTGCTGCACCACTTGGGTCCGTTCAGAAGAGAGCAACCAGCTTCTGGTCACCCCATACCTACACAGGCTCCATTCCTGTGGTAACACTGTCTTCATATTTGCATGCAAAGTATGATTTGCACCTCACTGTTTAGATTGGCTATTCTGTGATAAAATCATTCTGCTGGGGTGAGGGAGTAAGGGAGAGAAATCCTATCTTGTTTTGCCTCTGCTGAACAGGTTTCAAAAAAATTTAAAAAAAGAAAAAAAAAACAAAAAAAAAGAAAAAAAAAGAGTTTGTGACAGAAATAGGAGAGGGAGAGAGGGAGGACCAGCACTGATTGCTGCTAGGGAAAAGAGCCTTTTGTTGGCTAAACTTCATAATGAATTATACACTCTTCTTCCCACATTAAAGACGGAACTGTCTTTTGATGTTATGCCTGTGACCGCAAACTCGAGTGCAGATGTCTCTCCTTCTCTTCCCTCGGAGTCATAGCCAGGATAGGCTGCACCCTCCACAGGTGCAGATGGTGTCTGAGTGGCTTTTTGGGGTCTGCATTATGCCCACTGTCATGAGTCACTATTATTGAAAATAGAGATCTTTCTGTATGAGGCACTAAATTAACTATCTCTTTGATAAATCCTTGAGACAGTCCTACCAAATGTCTTATTTCTGAGTAAATCCTAACAAAAGCTTGACACAGATTAGAAGATGGGGTCTAATAATGGGTATTTTCTGATTGAAGTTTTGCTGTGGGTAGTTTGGTTCCACTTAGAAGGAGACTTCCCGTTCTGCTTCTTCAGTATCTCTGGGGTAAAGGGAAGAATGTACTCCCTGATGTGCATTCTTTCCTGCTGCTACTTCTGACTGTGCACAGTCCACTTCTTCATGGTGACCAGGTCAGGGTGTTTCATCAGTGAAAAGTCCATTTAATCTCCTGAAAAGGAGATTAAACAGATTTCCCTACAGTGAAAGAACAACAATCGTGGGATCCTTCAATGGGCTGTGGGGGTTTTTTTGTTTGTTTTTGTTGGGGTTTTTTGTTTGTTTGTTTGTTTTTGTTTGGGGTTTTTTGGTGGTTTTTTGTTTTTGTTTTGTTTTGGTTTGGTTTTTTTTCTTTTTTTTCCTGTCCTAAACAGTTTACTGATACTGGAGTTCCATGCATCTTAAACATGGACACATAAAGTTCGAAACAAGAATCTGGCTTTGTGCAACTTACTGATACAGTAAGAGGTCCACTTGTGAAGAAGACAATACAGAGATTTGCTGCGTAGGTTGTGGAGAAAAATGGCAGTGTGACATGAAACCCAGCATCAACGTTAGGGGAGGAAATCTCCGGCACAAACTTCATGCTTTATCTTCATGCCTTCCTTAGGTAGTTGCCATTAGATACTTACACAGGGGATCTGAGAGCCCACTCTGTAGATTTTTCTGGGGAAGATGTAAGGATGAGACTCGGGGACTAAGAGCAAATCTATTCCAATGATAGGAAGCCATAGAACAAGGGAAGTGTCTTGGTTTAGGGTAAATTTGGGAGAAAAACTTTTGAATGGGGTCTCTCTGGGGAGCAAACTTAAACAGCCTTTCTTTTTAACTGGTCTGGGAAAGAACTTCTTTGGAGAAAAGTGGAAAAAACCTATTTTATTTAATAAACAAAGTGCTTATAAGCATAAAGAATGAATAATATGAAATAATAAAACTTTCTGTTATTCTGAAGTGAGATGGTAAATTAGAAAGTCCTTGCTGTGGGCTGTAGCTCAGCTCCCTTGATCTCATATTAGTTCCTCTAGCATTGACAAAATGCTGAGGTTTAGGCCCCAGTGGGCCCTGAGTGCTGAGACCCCAGGGCTCTTTTGGGTTTTTTGTCTGGAGAAGGTTTAAACAGTCTTAAGAAAAAGAAAAAAGAAAAAAGAAAAAAAGAAAAAAAGAAAAAAAAAAAACAACCAAAAAAACAACAAAACAGTTTAGGGAACTTCTTTGCTTTAACTAGTTAAACAACTAAAAGTAAAAAGATCTCTGTCTTGTAGTCTGAGCTTCAGCTGAACACTTAGTCTAGAGAAGAATGCGGAGGAGTTAGGCAGGTTTTTTTTAAAATAAACTTGGCGATTCTTTCTCTGCTTTACTCTTAAAACTAGTTTTAAAGGTACAGAACATAATATAGAGCACAAATATATATTGCAGACATTGGGGATACAAGCATTATAAACTTCATCCCAAGAAAATGAAAAATTAATCCCTTCGCCTTGAGATTTACCACTCCTACCCTTGGGGTGGCTAACTGTGAAATTTTGCTCGTCCCCCTTGTTTTGCTTTTCCACCTACAGTTTTGTGCATGTGAGGGGAAAAAAAAAAAAAAAAAAAAAAAAAAAAAAAAGGCCATCTGAAAACCCTCAGAAACACAGCTCTTTCCAGCGATCCATGTTCAGCACTGCATCCACATTGCACACATCCACCTATGGATTACTCATGGTCTGCTCTCAGAGGGATGCACGTGGGACCAGAGAGGTGGCAGAGCCTGCACACCTCTTCAGCCTGCAAGCTGAGGATGCTGTAGAGCAGCACAGGAGCTGAAACTGACAGTGTGAGGAGAAGGCCTGTCCCACAAAACCCCAGAAGCTGTCTGTGTGCTCTCCTCCCTGGGCTATCCTCGTTCACACACACACTGCTGCTGTTTCATCCAAGACAACAGGCTCCACTCTTACACAACTGGGCTCAAACCAGACCCACAGACAGTCAGAAGGAACGTGCATGGGTGAGGGCAGGTCTGCAGCTTAACAGCTCCATTTAAAAAATGCTAAGACAACGCTTAACTAGCTGCTAGACATGAGGACTGTGGCAATTAGGAATTAATCTTTGTTTGAAACAGGAAAATATTTTCCACCAATGCAGCAAATCCTGAATGTAAACTAGTCAATAGGTAGAGAGATTTATTTTGATGACCCTTCTGTTCCTGTTTGCCCTTCTCGGGATATAGCTAGCACAGAAGAAAATCACAGATCCAGGAATCTGACAAGTCACTCCTCTAACAGAAATTGAAATTTCTGTCCCTACAGAGTAAAAACCATGAGAGGAGGAAGTGCATAATCTTGGGTGTTCATCACATATCATATAGAGATATTAGGAATTACACTGTAAAATCACTGGGAGTGGAAACACATGAGCATTCTCTGCTGTAGACCTCACTGGCCAATAATATTTCTTTAACTGAGATGCAATATAACATTAATATTAGAGCTTTGTTGATAAATGAAATTATAACAAATATGTCCATGCACTTAAATAACAGGGAAAATTATGTTTGTGCAAATAGAGTAAAGTAGACAGAAGTTGAAGTTTATATCTCAACACTGTTACTGCCCAGAGAACTGTACTTATATTCAATCCAGCTCTGGTGCACATGACAGGCATTCTGCAGCTGTCAGTGATGTTATGTACTGTAAACTCCAAACAACTTTTGTAAAACTGTGCTCATTATAAGAAGTAAAATATGGTACCTGAACCTTAAATGAAGTATTAATAACAAAAATTGATTACATGCATCTTGTTTGCTGAGCATTTATTTCAGGGAGAAGAATGATTTCAAGTTTTGCCTCACTGACTGAGTGGCAAAACAGGTATTTGCATGCAGTGTCTCTGACCTGAGAGAAAGTTTCAGAAACTTCATAAGTTTTATAAGGAGAAATAAAAGTTTGTTTTGTTTTGTTTTGTTTTTGCTTTAACTATAAAGTAAAACACTATTGTCTGTGTTATTTTTTAGAAAAGGAAGAATCTCAGAAAAATTAAATGCAATTTATTGAATTAGAAGTCTATATAACCATAAATTTCTCTACACTTGAACATGATCCATTTTTCAAATGTGCATCACTGAGGCTTTGTTGATAGGGCTGTTAATGAAAACCCTGACTCTGTGTAATGGGCATACATTTAGATGATGCAATAGTGTTAATTTCATGGCAAGCTTTGGATCTAGGCTGCTTGAACTCTTTAGCTTCTATGTGTGCAGAAAGTGCATGAAACATTTCCCTTTTCCCTGTGTGGAATTCTGGGCTTCTATCTATTTCTCAGCCATCAGGAAATGTGTACCAGACAAGCTCTGTGCACATCCCAGTGCTGGCAGCCTGATTTCATAAAATCAAGGAATTATCTGGGGTGGCAAATCCAAAGAAAGATTAAAGATCATCTAGCTCCAATCCCTCTGCCATGGGCAGGGACACCTTCTACCAGATCAGCTTTGTCAGGGCCCCATCCAATTCTGCCTTGAACATTTCCAGGGATGGGGCGCCTGAAACCTCTCTGGGCAACTTTCCTCACCACTCTCACAGTAAGAAATTTTTTCCTAATAATCTAATCTACATCTATCCTCTTTCGGCTTAAAGCCTTTTTCCTACCACTGCATGCCTTTATAAAAGGTTCCCCTCCAGTTTTCTTAAACACACTTTTCTTCAGCCTCTCCTTTGAAGAGCCCTCTTGTCTAGGCGAAAGTATTGAAACAGCGTGTTCTACCCAGGAATCACGCTGAATCGGGACAAAGAGCATCTTAACTGTACAGTTTCAATGGGAATGTACCCTGAAGCCTTGGAAGTTACCTTGGCAGAGCTTCAAAAATGAGAAATATAAACCCCCAAAACTGGCATAACAGCTGATTTAAAGGATTCCCTATTGCCCCTCCTTGAGAGGTAAATTCTGCTGAATTCAATAGTGACTTTTCTTGCTCGGGAAGGTGTTTCAGACTTTTTGTAAACTTAAGCCCAAATGTGTTTCGAATCAGGACCATTTTACCAAGGGTCAGGCAGTGTATGGCAACTTTCCTTCTGCTCCTTGAAAAGGACTGTTCACATCTGAAGGAGCAAACCCATTGAAAGCAAGAGGGAAAAGCACATTTCCATTGCTCACTGCCTCCCAAACAAGTGAGATGGAGCTGGCAGATTATGGTGGGACCCTTCATCTTGTGGCCAGCGGCTCACATGCCATCTGCAAGTCGGCTGCTGTCTCCATGGCAATGGGCAGCTCAGCTTCTAACTTTTCAACATGCAGAAAAGAGGAAATAACATTATTTCATACTTGATGTAATGGCTGTCTGGTTGGACGTCCATAGCTAATAAACAATAAGCTTTAGGTCAGGTGTTTCCTGGCAGCTAATGGCCACCTGCGCTAAAAGCTGTCAGTTGCTGCAGTAATTCATTAAATGATAGAAAATGGTCCTTTTGTCAGTCATTGTGGCAGAAAATGCAAAAGTTTTGTTTCAAGTGTAATCAGCTTTATGACACTAATGCCGCAGGAATTCTAAGTGAACACAGGAGTTGCCTGGTAAATGGAGAAATGCAGTGTACACAGCCAAACTTGCAGAGAAAAGACCCAACTTTTGTGAACTGCCAAATGCCAGTGAAAGGAAGAAATAGCATTATTTTTCTTGACAGAATGCACTATATCCTTTACAACTTGGAGTTTTTCTGGGGAGCCAAGGGAAGGGGGAAACACAGGACCCCACTTCAAAACTTAACTTCATTGATTCCACTTCTACAAAACTGTGGATAAAGTATGTTCCTACCAGGATGTGAGAAGCCATAAAGAAGCAAAAGCCTTCCCTACAGGCAGTGTATGATGTTGGTGAGAGCGCATGTATGAATTTCTATTCAGAAAACATTAAAATGACAAGGTAAGTAAGTATTCACAGTTGCCTGAACCACATGTTCCTGGCTGCACCATTTGCAGTGATAAGGTCTCATAAGAGCCCTGAGCTTGGTACACACCAAAAGGAATCTATTTTCAAGTTTTACTTCATGCCTGATCTCTCCCATGCAATCTGTAAATGGCAATAGATTTGTACGTGATAAAGAAGCGCAGGAAGACCTTCCTTCAAACACCTTTCTTCTGCCTTGGTGAGGAAAATGTTGCACTTAAATTGAGCTGTATACTTAACAGAGGCACAATGTGGTGGAACTTCTAAGCTCTTCTGACTAACCAGAAGGTTAGAAATGAGGATCATAACCACCTCTCCCGAAATTTTTATATCTGTGTTTTGATTGTTGCTATTGAAGTCAGAAGCTACTTATGTCTCAAACCCCATGCAATGTGGACCAGAAAATGGAAAGAACATACTTCCTTGTGACCTCTGCAACTCTTTGACAATTAGTGGTTGCACAGCTGGCAGAAAAGGCAGGAGTAGCCACTGGGTTTGGCATGTGTCTCTGTTACCTGAGCTGAGTGCTGGAGGAGAACCCATCAGTCAGGACAGCTAACGATTTTCAGCTGCATCTTCCAAAGAGACATCCAGTCTTCCATGTCCTTGCGTCCCCAGGAGGAGGCTACAGCAAAGTAGGGCACAGTTGTGCTGTACAAAGGAAAGAGAAAGGCAATTCACTTATTTTTCATTTGCCTGGTTCTGATTCTCCTCAGAAAGAAGTCCATAAATATTCTTTTCCACAAACAGAGAGAGTGCTGATCATTTACTAAGTTAATAAGTAGCTACGGTCCTCAGGCAACGACTGAAGGGCATGGAATTCAAAGGGGATTTTATCCCTAACACCATCAGCCTAGGATGCCGAAGATGCCTTGGGAAGGTGAGGAAACCACCAGCCCCATGGTTTAGATACCATATGTCCATCTAATAAAACCCCAGAAAAGACAGAATGCTACCACTGGGCCCTACCTGCATAGCACGATATTCATCATTTACATGCACGTGTGAAAGCAAGAAGGAGGGCCAGTGTCGTGGCAGGCAGCGGTGGTCAATACCGTGATGTCCCCAGAGAAGTGTCCTAAAAAGGACACACCTGATCTCACAGGCACATCGGCAACACCCAGAGATTCCAGCTCAGCCTAGTGATTTCAGCTCAGTTGTGAGCTGAGCCTCCAGGGTGAAGGAGAAGGGAATCTTCATCTGGGGCTTCCTCAGAGCCTTTATCCTGCTGCTCCCTCAAAGGGCTCCAAGGGCAAAGAACCAGAAAGAGCAGGGCCTTATATAGGTAAGCCAGGGGGTGGGGCTACACAACTTGGCCAATCGGGTGGAGGATTGAGAAATGAAACAATCAGGGGAAAAATCAAAAATGGACCAATCAGGTGGGGTAAAAAGGAGAAATGACCCAATCAGGGGAAGGATCGAAAACGGACCAATCAGGTGGGGTAAAAAGGAGGAAGCAGGGAAAGGACAAATGAGGTATAACTGATTGGCATATCAACCACACAGCCTCATGGTGGGAGCACGTTTGCTCACCCTGAGGGAGAGAGCAGCCTCCCAAGGTTTCTCCCTTAGGAGAACCGCCATATTCTTGAAGTCTCAGGGCTGTTTTCTCTTCAAGGAAGAGTGTCCACATTACCAACTGGCCTACTGCTCTTTGCAGGCCAGCAAAGGTGAGAGTCATGAAGAATGGAGAAGACAATCGTATCGCCAGTACTACTTGATCTCAGGCCTCTTCTTGGGTTCTAATAACTTCTTTATCCTTTGAATGAACGCAGGAGCTTTCACTTGTATTTTAGCCAAAGGTGATATAGCAGGCAAAACTTTCCCTCTCTGAGAGTTCTGGAGCAGCAAAGGAGGGGTCTTTGGTTTTGTATATGGCAGGTTCAAAAAAAAAAGAGGGATGGGGATGGGAGAAAAAAGGGAACAGAATAATGAGGTAGCCACACTGGCTGATGGAAAATAGCAGGTAATTTGAGAAGAATTTCATTATGCAGGGCAAATTAAAAGATTGAACTTGCAAAGAGAAGCCAATAAAACTACAGAGATGAAAGAATTAGAAAATAAATAAATTAAAAGGCAGAGGTAGATGGAAGTAAAATATTGCTTTCATCACCTAGTGCAACATCTGTATTAATGTTTCAATAAGGGGACAGAGGGCAAAAGAACAACATCATACCGTAATTTTAAATTAATCAGGTATCTCTTGCGGCAAAATCACATACATATATATATGTGTGTATAACATATGTGTATATAACAAATACATGTAAATTCACTCCCACTGCAGAAATTCCTGTCAGATCTACCCACTTCTGCAGAATTGCTTCAGTCTGTCGTGTTCTAATTCACAGTGTCTCTAATGCTCTGTTTCTGAGGTGAAAATGGAAAGGTGAGCAGCATGTGAATCATAATGTCTTTCAAAGTCCGCTGACCGCCTGAAGAAACACCAGAAAGGTACAAACTAGCTGGATTCTGACATCTGAAGTTAATAGCCCGCATCTTATTCGAAGTACAATATAAAATTAAATATAATACCCTATTATTATGAGATTTACTGAATGCATAATTAAACTACTAAGGAATTTCTGTATCTGCCAGAGTGCTTTGAAAACTCCAGAAGACTGTTTATGAAGACAGAACAGGCTGCAAGTGGAATGGATTTGATACCTGACTGCTTACCAGACAAAGGCTGGCAATTTTTGTGATTCTGCAATGTAGTGTCTTAGTGTAGATATGGCCACTGAAAACCGTGATCTTGAGAAGAAAGAGTCACGCATTTCTGCAAATTCATGCTCCTTGTGTCCTTTAGGGTGATGAACCAGATACTTTTGCAGGGAGACTTTAAACTACAGAGAAAACCTACTCAGACATGACATCTGGTTTTGTTTCCTTCACAAAAAAAGGGATTTAAAAGGTCATCTAATGGAGGCATATGCCATCCCACTGACAAAATGATTGAAGCAAATTATAACAATTATTATGAAAGTATGAGGTGAAGAAGTGCCAATGTAGTGTAAAAGACATGCACAAGTTATTCAAAGGGGAAATTCTGACTGAAAAAGGAACTATGGAAGGAACATAAATTCTTGGAAGTGCTTAGTGGTAACTGAACTTTAGGTACCTCTTAACTAAACAAAGCTCAGGCCATAAAAAAGTTCTTCTCATGAACATCCTAAAAATGAACTTATCCGAGGAGAAGATACCTGCAAAAATGTAATTCTTACAATTGAGACATTTGGGTTTATTCTATGTGAAGACAAAGGTGGTTGGGCCATTTGTGCTGTACAAATAAAAATCAATCCTAAAGCACATGAATCCTACAGCAACTTTAAAAAATAAAGTGTTTTTTTTTATTATTCTTTGGGGACCAGAACTGGCCTCAAGCTGTATTTCCAATGAGTATCATGCACTACCTAATGGGTAAAACTGAATGAGAATCTGAAAAACCTTCAAGTCACTGTGCAGTGTTTCTAGTAGCAAGAACATCCTTCTTTTCTCATGTCACCGATAGCATCAATTTCACAAAGAAAAGTAAGTAATGAGTCATTTTGAACAGCAGACAACGACAGTACTGGCCTTTATTCTCACTTGTGCCACAACCCCTTTCACACCAACCTGGGAGACCAGAGAGTCTAAAAGCAGCACTTCACCAGGTGTTGAGCAACTTTAATGAACATGAAAATCAAACCCATTACTTGAGAGAGGGTATAATAAAATGTCTGGATGCCAGGAACCATCACACAGGTGCTCCACTCACTGGGAGACAGAAAGAGACTCAATCAAAGCAACTAGGAAGGAAAACTATTCCATTAGCAGCAGAAATCAGGGAAAACCACTTCCAAGAAAGGTGGCACTCTGTACTTGGAAGGAAGGAGAGCCTCTCTCCCTCTCTGCAGTTGGTTTTGCAGACAGTAAAAGGTTGCAGGGACAAAAAAAAAAAAAAAAAAAAAAAAAAAAAAAAAAAAAAAAAAAAAAAAAAAAAAGGAAAGAATAGGTCTTTCTAAAGCTTGAGCACTGGTCATCTGAGAGATCTAATTCTGCAAGATAGTGCATAGAGCAGACAATAGCAGCTAAAGATGACTGGAGAGACAGAAGAGGAGAAGATAAAAGAAACAAAGAAGATAAAAGTTGAGAAAATATAGCTAGAGGGGAGAAAGAATCAAAAGTAAAAGGGAGAAAAATGAAAATTAAAAAAGCCAAACCCATAAACAAATAATCCTACAGACTTAAACCAGATGTCTCCAATAGGAGTTTGGGCTACAATGCAGTACAAATCTGAGCCTAAGAGAAAACAAAAACAAGACACATGGGAATACTTTCTCTTTCAATTCGTCCTTGTTTGTTACATGTCCTGATTTTACTTCCAAAAAGGAAAAATCTCTGGCTGAGAAAAAGCCTTAAACATTTCTCCATGTTGCCACTTTCTTTCTCATCTCACATTCCCATAATTGGAGTGTTTTCACTTTGACTATTGATGTTTTCTCTGTCATCAAGCAGCTGCATTGAGTGCATCACCTGGGTACAGTCGGATTTGGGGCCTGGCAACTGGCAAGAAAAGGGTGGTAGTGACACCCCAAATCCACAGGGATCTCAGAAGAATATTTCTCATTAAAAAGGCACATAGGCATCATGCACCTCTTGCACTGAAACATTTTGTTTATGCCTTATGCCCAGAGCACGAGGGCACCAATCTTGGGTGTAACTTCAGTAATGCTTTACTAACCTGAAGCTCTGCTGTTCCCTGCGGTCTCCACTGAACCAAGATTGGCTGTGGTGATGCTTCAACACCCTGCTCCACTGCTTGGCTCTACCTACAGAGGGGAAGGTGAGTTCAGCCCTGCAGGTCCCTCCAGGATGAGCATTCCCAGCGTCCATCTGGGAAACATCCGTGTCTGACCTTGGAAAGTGCAGCACTCTTCTCCTGTGCTGATTTCCTATCTGTTGGGGTGGCCCAAGGTTTTTATTCTGCCAGTGATATTCCCCACCCTTTCAAAGGACAAGCATTTAACAGACCTACGGTCTTCTCATGGTCCACCATGCTCCTGGCAATACCATACCTCCCATTATATTTTAGCTTCTTTTTCCTCAGATTCAGTAAAGCACTTAACGTGTGTGAGGTCAAAAATCTTGATACAATATGAAGGGATAGAAAAGACTGCAAGCTGAAGGGGAAATCTGCATATTTCTGAAATGGTGGGAGCTATTATTTTGCATAATGCCTACCCAATTGATGCAGCAGATGGAGGAAGGGAAAACAGGTTACGTGCCTACAGTGTAAGCGTATTGACAGGCTTTGCTCTGCCAACTACCTAAATGACTTGCCATGCCTCTGTTAGAGTGGTTTCTGAGAGGATGTGAAATTGCAGTTTAGACTGTGATTTATGAGTGCTTTTCATGTCAGAAGAGTGTGCTGAAGCACAAGTTTATCTGCAGATATCTGCCCTTGGGTTACAAAATAATAATTTTGTAAAAGGTAAAATAGTTATCATTTGGATATAGAAAACAAAAAGTAAGCTTTGATTGGAATCTCCTAGTAAGAAGCACCTTGAAAGATCACATTATTTGTATAATCATGTTATTTGCCACTCTGTGACTTTAAAACAAAGAAAATTCAAATAAAATTTTCTCTGCTTTATTTGCTTCCAAATTAATTTCACCAGTTGCTATTTTATGACTTCATATTCTCAGCTTTCACACCAGCACTTATGAGACTGGGGTATCTTAATTTTGTTGATGCATACTTAAGATCACATCTAGGAGCTTATGAAACTAGGTGTTGAGTTCCTGCAAACACATGCCTCTTAAGGACAGTCCTGGGAGTGCTGAACCTGAAGAGTCAATCCTGCTTTCAGCTCCACTAGGAATCCTGGGCTGGATCTGAGGGAATAACATTTCTGAAATCGGCGGAGTTTACTACCCAAGCCAGATTTTTCTGTAAAATATGCATGATCCATGGATTTGTACCTGTTTCGCTGCAGGACACACATAATTAAAAAAAAAAAAAAAAATCTACAGTATTTCCTATTACAAATCAGTATTTACTTCAGCAAACTTTTTAATTTCAGAGACAGATAAAAGATTAATGGGGGAGAAAACTGTGTGAAACAGGCTGAGATTTAGAGTTTGCAGTATAGAGGCCTAGCATACACTAAAATACTAACACACTGTTGGTTTATACCTGACAGAGTTTGTAGCTGTGCATATAAAACAAACCCAATTTAAAACTGTGAAGCTCTAACTAGCCAAGAGCCAAGCTGTTTTACAATTGTCTTGCTAAATATATTCTAAAAAACACCCCACCCATTTCAAATCTAGACAAGTCTATGTATGGCTAACTTCAGCAAGAAGAAAATGGTTTTATCCCACCTTGAATTTCTGCTTCCTAGGAACCCCACGTCCTTTCCAGTGTCCTGTGCCATGATCAAACCTCCTGTCCCCCTTCCCTAGGCTGTGCCCTCTATCCCTGCTGACCGCCAGAAGGCATTAAGAGGCAGGGGTGCCCCATGCCCATCCAAGTGGCACTAGTGCAGGCACAGGGATGCAGCTGCAAAGCCTTAGCTCCAGGCTCTGCTGTCACATCTGCTGGTTATGGCCCATGACGCCTTAAGTTTTAGCTTTCATGTGTTTCAGATTCTGGGCTGCCCAGGGGTGCAGTTCTGAGCTCACACTCAGGGTCACTCAGCTCTCTGCACAGAGCAGGAACACAAAACAAATCCTTTTCTTGATGAAGACCAAGGACAACTTTCAGGCCCAAAAGCACAAGCAACAGTGGGCTGGAGGAAGGAACAGGAAGGATGGGACCTCACAACCTGAAGATGTAACTGGACAATTAAACCCCAAAATGAAAATGGACCAAAACTTATAAAAATGTAAGATCTCATGAGCGCTCAGCCATTTTGTGACCATTCTTAGTCCGCCTTGGGTGTAGCCCTGGTCAGGCTCCTGTCCTGCCCAAGGTGTATCCCAGAGGCCTTTCAATAAATACCTACTTTATTCTCTAGCTCTGTCCAGCCTCTCTTTCAGGTCATCCTTCCTAAGGCATCACCCAGAAAATGGACTTGCAAACTCCATGATAAGGCTGTTTGTCTGAGTTGTTGAGATTTTTGTGCTTCCCATAGTGAAAACAGCTTAGGAGGCAAATGGGCTTGTCATCCCATCCCAAAATATGCACAGCAGCATGTTTATACAGGATCTGTGTGAAGGAGCAGGGGGATGAAGGTTGCTTTAACTTGTCCCAGTAAGTTTCATTTGTTCTGGCGCATTTTGGATGTAGCAAAAAACACCTGTACGTCTGTCACCTGCACCTAAAGTAATCCGCTGTCCCTTTCAATTACACAGTCCTTTTGTGAGATTAGTTTACCAGTTACAAAGAAATCTGTGCTTGCCTGGAGCCAAAATCACCCACTAGCACCGAAATGGGGGTTTGGTAGGTAGCACACAAGGGTCTCCCCACAGCAGCATGACCCAAGGACTCGGTGGCTTCCCGCCTGCTTGCACACCACCACCACCACTTCCTCCTCCCTTTCTAGGTCTCTGCTGCTAATCCACACCACCTGACAGCAAACATGACAAATTGCCACCGTGGGACAAGGAGCTCAGGCATTTCATCAAGGGTGGTAATACACCATGGCCTCTCCCCTGCCTTTTGTATTTTCCTCACATTGCTGCTGCCTGCATTGATCCTTTCCATGTCTGCCCTTTCATCTGCTCTATCGTCAGCCTTCGTTGACATGGTACCAGCCACATCCCTGGTGAAGCCAGTGCACCAGGGCACTAACCTTTCCTCTCAAGATGTCCTTGTCAGGGATTTTAAATTCTAATCAAGTATAGCTTCACCAGCTTTCCCACCTGTGAGGGAATGCGATCAAGTGCTGCGGCACCAGGAGGTAGGTAGACAATTATAGGGAAGAAACTCATCCTAGTTCTGGTCCCTTGAAAACACTGCTCCTGTCCTCACTGTGTGTCACATTTAGCTCCTTCGTGTGTGTTTTTAAGGTATCCCCACAACTAAAAATAATAATTAAAAAACCAACCCCCCTCAACCCCCCCAAAACAAAAAAACCCCAAACCCCCAAAAACAAAAACAAAACAAAAAAAACCACAAAACCCCCCCAAAACAAACAAAAAACCACCCCACAAAAAAAACCCCAACCCCTCCAAAAAAGCCAACAAAACAAACAAACAACAAACAAACAAAAAAACCACCAACTCCCCCCCCCCCCCAAAAAAAAAAAACCAAAAAAAAAAACACCCACTAAACCAAAACCTCTGGGATTAAACCATCCCGCTTTTGAAATCCTTCAGCTGCTGTACTGTCACTGCAAGTCAGTAGGTCACACCTCTTTATTCCCACACGGCAACTCAGCAGCAACAACAGAGCCAAATGAATCTCTACTCATTTGGTTTCTGTGGTCTAATACCTGCCAAGCACTTGACCACAGATCTTTGGCTTGTATCTTCAGCCTCCAGGATCCTGAGTTGACTTGCCTCCAGCTACTAGCTGAGACTGCAGGAGCTTAGCTGGCACGGACAGCACAGGCAGTGTGCACTCACTTCACTCAGTCCATAAGCACATTAAATTCATGTTGGATCTCCAGCTCTTTATAGGTCTTGAGGGAAAAGGGAATCCACTGAGCAACTGGTTTGTTTTTGCAGAAATATGTAACAGTCCTTTCTTCATTTTTGTTGCATTTCCTAAACAATGATGTTTCCATTTGGGGACAGGTATAGAAGCACTGACGTATTGAAGGTGCTTCTGGAAAACAGGAGGCCTAGAAGAGACATTTTGAAAGGCACATCAGTCTGCCAAATGTATGAACTGTGAAAGAGTAAATATTTTTAAACTGATTTTAAATAGTTTTGAAGTCAGTGGAGCATACTGCAAAAATCAGCCCTCCAGCTTTATAAGTTCTCCATCACCTCCGCCCTGGCTTGCACAGAGAATAGATCAGTCTTTCCTTGAATGAAGCCAAATTAGAAGTTGCACACCAAGAACAACTAAGGCACTTCTGGCCCAAATCAGTCCAGGAGATTGAAGCAGAGAAAGTTCAAAGCAAATCGTGAAGAAAAAAGTGTATTCTGAGGTACAGCCTATTTGTAAAAGGAGCAAGATCAGGGTTACTGCTGTGGTTATACACTTCTACATAAATGGGTCACAAGTGAAAGATTCCTTTGGTCTTATTCTCACCTAGATTCATGTTTACCACTAAACTGCAAATCTGGCAGAGTTAGCTGATCTCAGCTGAAGCCAGCCCTGAGAATGCAAAAAATGCTGGAGGTCAGGAGCCAGGTGGGATGGAAAACTGGGCAGGGAAACCTCTTCCAGCCTCCCTCTGCCAGCTGTTTCTGAAAGCCTCTGCCAGAAGACCTATGCCTTTCCTAGCTCTAAATCCACCCCTGACAGCAACTGAATGTCTTTGATTTGTATGAATAAATTTCAAAATGTCCTGTGATTACAGCTTCATAATATTCTGGAAGCAGATGGCAGGCACAGATGACACTGACAGTAGTTGTAAGTGCAAATAGGAGGTGGCAGAGAGGAGTGAGGAAAGACAGAGTTAGTTTAGGAAAACTATGAAAGAAAAAAAGAGCTATTACTTTGAAGATGCAACCAAATAATGAAAGTGGGTAGAGAGGATTCAATTGCCACTAGCAGAGAAATACAGAGCTCTGCTTCTTGAACTAGTGTGTGCTTTAATGTCTCACTAAAAAGAGAAGAGAGGGAGAGAAAAAGATGTTAATATATCCAACTGCCCTTGACAATTAGGACCAAAACTGTGCTCTCCCAGGAAATAGACAGCAATATACACTTCAGAAACTAGCACCCATCACCTGGATAAACACACACCATTAACCCTAGCTCCCCCCTTACTCCTGGTCCAGGTGATAAAGTTCCCTGGTCTGAGATAAAGCTCTTTTCTAAATCATCTCAGGAAACAGAGTATTTCTCTGCCAATCCCATCAAAGTTTTAAAAATCATTATACCCTCACTGCAAACCTTGAGGTGATGTTTACTTTTATTAAGATGCAAGTGGGAATGAGAAACCATCCATAGTACTAAAGGAAGTTCTTACAATGTCTCTTCAGAATACATTCACTCTCACTCCAGGCAGCAAGGAGAGATTATTTTCTTCCTTCTATAATCTAAAGAACTTAACAATAGAGAGGAAATCTCCTGGAAGAAACTCAGTGCATCTTTTTCTCCTCTCCTCACCACCTCCCATTCCCAGTTTTTTTTTAAACATAGCATACATCAAAGTAAAAATTGACATGCGGTTCCCTGAAGCTCTCCTACAGTTTTTTGATTTTGGAAATTACATTTTCTACCTTATGACGATTGTATGAGTGAGGATAAAATGCTTGCTTTGGGGTTCACCTTAGACAGAGATGTAATAAACACTGTAACTTTCCACTGTAATGGAACAAATTCTTTTGCAGATGGGCAGGAAGGGACTGTGTGGATTAAATTTTATCTGCGCACTTAAATATGGATAAATATGCTATACGGTGAGTAGACGGAAGAGTGGAAAGGGGGAAAAAGAGAAGAAAAGAGGCATTGGTGGCTTAGCCAGTGAAGTCCTCACTTTTGCTTTAAATGCAGTCCGCCCTAGCTTCTCAGTCCCACTGAGCTGCAGCTGTCCCTATGCACACACACACATACACACATAAAATCCCAATTATTAACAAATAATCCATCGTATTTTGCAGTTTTTCCTCATCTGAATGGCAAGTGTGAGTCAGCACAAAGACTGAATTACACCTGCCTTGTACCAAAATGTTTGTTCTTTCAGGTGCACAAAACAAGACAGAGGTAATTTCAACCATGCCATGCTGTGCTGGATTACTTGTTTGCCTTTTCTCTTTGTGGGGTGCTGTTGTTCAGAAGGGACACCACTGAGGCTGATAAATTCACCTTACTTCTAGCCGCTAAGTTGGAAAAAATATCTTTGTGTTGCCCTGATTTTCCTTTCATGAAATTTACAAAATATCAAAGTGCACCAATACCTAAAAAGGAGAAGGCTATCTGCTCAACACCTCTGTCTTATACACCAATCTTTCACACCAGGATTGCACACCAGTCCCTGAAAGATGCTGCTCAACTTTGTCTATCAACAACATCCAGTGCTTTGTCTGTCTTTTAAAACCATCTTTTTAATAACTTTGGTGTCTTGACATGCAGCTCTGTCCTCAGTGTACGAATGGCCTTCCTCTGCCTCATCAGAGTGGGGAGGAATTAATCCTCCACAGAGATGCTGTGGCAGAGCCTGGTGGAGAGCACAGTGAAGTCTGGGAAGTGGCTGTGTCCAGGACACTCCTCTCCCGGTGTGGGCTGCAGCTGGGACCAGGACATTCCTTTCCTGTGCAGAGGAACTCATCATCCTCTGTCACGCTCTTCACTTGCTCTGTCTTGCCCAGTCAGAGAATAAACACATCACTGGGCTACTGACAGTGCAGACAGCAGGCATCTGGAGTATGGTTCCTCTATACTCCAAAGAAGATCAGAGTTGATCAGCCCCTGAGAGCAGAGGGCAAATTTAAGGACAGGGTATAGCAAGGCTAGGCAGGGTGGTATCATAGAAAAGAAAGCTTGGTGAGGTTCTCTTTCAAGGCTGTATGCACTAGGATTCATGACAGGCTCATTCTCGGTACCAGGAGCTGGCATTGATGCTGAGCTCTGAAGTGTGCACTCTGCTCGATTCACTGCCACAGGTCTGGTGGGCACCTGTGCATGCATTACCTAGGTAACACGGCGACAATTATGGGCTAGCTTCCCTCCTTGTCCATGTCACACGACCCATGATCTTCTGGGAATTTAGTGACACTACCTGAGCGTCTTTGTAGGAGATATATAGCACTTGCATGGCTGGTTGGTCTGCAGGACTGGCTCCCCTCAATGTGCTGTTCAGCTTGGCTGAGGGCCGCTGCAACCTGTGCTTTGGCACTGCGGGTGACCCATCTTGGCATTTTGCCTGGACCTTTGAAGGATTTAGGTTATGGTGGATTGATTTTATTTCTGTAGTTTATACCCAGGCGTTGACCTTTGGCTGTTGGCAGATTGATCCCTTCGCAACAGCTTTGTTCATCCAGCATTTAGACTTACATCATGACAGTAAAGGTTAAAGGACCTTTCCTACAGCTATGCCTACAAATAGCAAAATTGTAAGAAGGCAAGGGCACATTGAAAAACTTGAATCAACACCAAACGCAGCCAAGTCTTTCACATAGCAAAACCCACTTCCATCAGAGATGACTACAGCCCTACCTGGTGAAAAAGCTCTTTGTTTTACCTACACCAGCTTCTCTAGCACACTCAGTCACATCTTGACAGTGGAGGGTAGGAAGAGATAAAGCCCATTTCAAAATGGATGTATTTGTATGATTTTAGCAGCTACAGAGCAGGCAAATTTAACAGTGTCACACGTTGCCCTGCTGAAATGTTGGGAGAACACTGTTCAGACTGTCAGAGCCAAGGGTTTATTTGAATGTGAATCATCCCCTTTATCAACCCCCCGCGGGAATGCAGTATCACCTGGCAAAAACTGGCAATGTCACCTACGCTGATTATTCCATGGTATTGGCACTGGGGTTTCTACTTGGACACTAAAAATACAGAGAAACTGAAACACAGAGAAAAAGAGATTGTTTCTTGGTGACAAAGAGCTGCTCAATGCAATTTAGAGAAAGCATTGAGTGTACTGCACCTTTGCCACACAGAGGCTTAGGTTGCTTCTGAAACACCATAGTTCAGTTCAATTTGTCTTGGAAATAAAAGGTTATGATTTTACTTCAAAATAATTGGACTGCAACTGCTAGCAATTCAGGAGCTGTTTTACACACAGCCCAGTGGTCTTCGACACAGCTGAGCTGTGCATGGGTAAAGAATGGGATGGCTGGTTACTGAAGGTCATCTTATTAGCCCTCCCATCAATAAATTCTACTGACACAAGTCGTCCTTAGCCTACGCACATTTAGATTTTCTGCATCCTTATTTCAGTTACGAGTACTATTTTCCTACAGTACAAATATGTCTTTTCCATAACATATAGCCTGATAGCGAATTGGGCTGAAGCAGCTTAATAGAGTTTTAGGAATAAGTGCTGCCTTTTTGTTGCCTAACAAAGCCTTGTGGATAGAAGAACTCTCCAGGCACAAACATGGCATGGAGCATGCAGTCCTGAGGAGTGGTGTCAGCCTAACACTTACGGGAATCCAGACCTCAATCTAGTTACTGTTTTAAAAATGTGTATCTCCATTTCCTGTTACACTGGCTTCTGCATCTCTTTAGAGGTGTGGAAAGACTTTCAAGAGCTTATAATTCGGCCAACATGAATCTTGTAATGTCCTCAGCTGCCTATTTCTTTGCTTTCGATGAAAACTTCATCTCTAAAGCTCTTCCTTTGCTTTTCAGAATTGCATTTGTGCTCTTTCCCAAAAATTTTATTTGCAGCCTGTTATGAGTAAACATGGGGAGAAGAAGAGAAATGAACTGTGGAAGGTAATCTTCTGGCTATTCCATCCTGCCTCAATGTGTGTCTCCTCTACCTACGTGCAGCATCCTGGATTGCCCACAGTTTATTTCAGGTATATACGCTGGCCTCCTATTCATACATAAATCAACTTCATTGATGTAGTGTTAGAGCTTACGTATTCGGTTTATTAGGGGAGTCTAGTTCTAAAAACTTCCATATTAAAATCCTACAGTACACTGCCTAGCTGATAGGCAAAAATCTCATTCTGGTTGGTCTGATTGTCCACTAAAAACAGACATATCCCTTTTACTATAACACACTGTTAGAGTTATGATGGAAATTGTCTAAAAAGCCTCTTCCTCTCCATTTTCTCTCTTCACCACAGCAGAACAACAGCACCTTTTTTTTTTTTTTTTTTTTTTTTTTAAATATACACCCTGTACATTGCATAAGGCAGTGGCAGACTAAGAGAAAAGAAATAATGACTAGTTATTTTGTGTTTCATTCATTAGAAGAGTACTGCATTGAAAGTAGAATGGGAACTCTCATTTGAAGTTTTATCTTTGTCAGGAATAAATGAATAAACAAGACAACTTTCTAATGAGAAGATGGCAGGTGGTTCACCATACACATATTTTGCTGTCTATCAAAACTGCATCCAGAGTCTTTATACAAAGTTATGAAGTATTAGGGCTCCATCTAAGATATCAAATAATGTTCCTGCTTGTCAGCAAGATGAATCATACAATGTGTTTTCCTACTCTTCAGCACATTATATGTTCCCATACACAAATGAGCACACACCCCTGTGTGCTTGGGACTGCTTGGTTTAGGCTAATTTCTTAATTTTCCAATTCCTAATAAAATGCCAGCTTAGACTAATTTACCATGTTTTCTGGTGGCACCATATAATTTTATGACGGAAGGAGTTCTTGCACATAATAATACACTTGTGAGGTTTCCAGCTGCCCTTGCCATGGAGTGTTCCTGTGCTTAACACTCAGAATTAATTCACAGGGTTTTACATCAAGTTGAAAAAACCACAAAAATCTGGTCTAAGCTGAGCAGAGTCAAGCTCACCTGTTTTACCAAGTTCCTAGACAGACCAGAGCTTAGCTTGGAACTAAATCACTTGAATGGCATAAGTATATTCTGGAAAACAGGTTGATAAAATGAGTATATTAACATATTCTGCATACAGATATGTGATTTTTGTGTTCCGCCATTTTGAACCCCACAAATCCAAAACTATATTAAAAAACATATTGGATGGAAATGACATAAATGCAAATCAACAGCAGAGCCCTGATCTATTTATGTAGAAATCCAAGTTAATTTTAAAAAATAGGGGGAATTAATAATTAAGGATATTTTGCAGTGTCACTTTCTATCTTGTCACAAGCTCTTGGTGAAGTCACTGCAAACAAATCTCTTAAAACACACCTTTGATACCCAAGAAGCCATGCCAACAAATTAACAACCCTGAAGTATTGTCCTTTTGGGAACTCTCTTTGGACTGTGCAGCTGCCCACAATTATCAACATGGACCATGGGAAAACAGAGAATGCTCTCAGCTTCTTCATTTGAAAGTGATCTGTATTCTGGAAAACCAAAAAACTAACAGTTCACTTCAGATGTCTGTCTGTGAAGAGAAATTTTGTGTCAGCATATCAAAATGTCTGATTGAAGCCATGTTAAAATTGGTGCTGAAGAAAAAGTGACAGAAAAAAAAAAAAAAGAAAAAAAAAAGGGGGGGGGGGGGGAAGGGCAAGAGATCTCATTTTCTTGTTCCTTTCATGATAGGAATTTCCATGCCTTTTTATTTCAAAATCAGAAAAAAATCATATCTTGGGCTGCAGGTTAGTTATTTCCTCTGCCACACTACTCCTACAGTGTCATGAACTCTCAGGGACACTCCACACAAACATCCTTTGTAGAGCTACTCAAAACATTTTCACCACTGGGTCCCTTCCAAATCACCATATCCTATAACTCTCTCATTAACACCAGGCAAGGTGGCTTCACCCACACATGGTTCCTGCAAGAAGTCAATAATCACCAGGTGATTATTCACCAGGTGAATCAGGGTGTTCATTGCTAAAGCATTCTCTGTGAATGAAGTCTGGGTCTGTCATTGGGAATGTGAATGAAACTGTTTACAGTGGTGGAAGAGAAAGGAGTCCTTACCCCAAGCATTTTTGCCCTCTGACTCTCACTTAGCTGTAACATGAGCAAAATCTCAACAGCTCGCCCAGGTAGCTGGCACAGGGAAGGGCACTCAGAATACTCATTGCTATGCAAGGCATGATGAACAGTGATGGTCATCACCAGTTTGGCAATTATTTCTCCATTTTGTCATTTCAATATGCCTCTGAGGCTGCACAGAAAGCTCTGCGTCTCAACCATATTTATGGGTATTCTCAGCTGTTTGCAGTTATTGTGTAGTTCTGATTAATACTTCCTCCTCTGTGACACAGAAGGAGCTGCATTCTAATACCATCTTTATTTTTTCTACCAGATCCCATACTTTTGTATTAAAAAAACTCAACTTATAAATCAAGGAAGTAGTGTTGGAGGTCCATAAAATGTGAGACCATGAAAATGTCATCACTATACATTTTATTTTCCTGTCTACTCTTCCTGAATCTTCCAAATGTTGTTAGCTTATTTATGGCTGCATTGTTCCTTTGGGATACCTTATTCTTAAGAGGTACTCTGGCCAGAACTATTTTCATGGTTTAGGTTGTTTGGAATGGTTATTTCAGCTTCCCTCTTGATAGGCAAGATGTTGTCCAATCCTTAGTGCCTGTGGTAGTCTTGGAGCATGCATTGAGTATTGTCAACCATGTTTTTCCCATGTCTGGTAAAATTATTGTATGTTAGTCACACTATTTCTATATACTTTATTCTCTTCAGAGACCTATGCTATTTTTCCTTTGATCAGAGTAAGCACTATTAGGCTTAGAAGATTTTGGCAACAAAGATCACATTGTACAATTGATATTGATCTAGTTCAATTTGAATGAGACTAGATTGCATGGATCAGCTTGTCCTGCAAAAAGTTGGAGCAGTTATCACTTGGGTCTTTATTTCTTTCTATAATAAAACTTGTATCATTTAATTACAGCCAGTGAATTTTAGTCTTCCCTTAATGGCAAGTTAGGCCAGTCCTACATAGGTTCTCTCCTTTTGAATTAGAGCCTGCAATCCATACAAGCATAAGTTGAATTGATATAATATGTTTATAACCTGTAAACCAGGCTGAATGCTTGCTTCCGCCTGCAAAAATTAATATAATTTATAGCTATGCATTTCAGTAACAAAATAATTTCTTTTTCTCTTGTTATATGATACTTATCTCAATGATAACGTACAGGACTTAAAATTGCCATCTGCGCGTCCTTTATAGGCTGAATCCAAATCAATTCCAGCAGTTCTGTGATACCTCCGTGGCTAAGACAAAACCTTTTTAGATGTATGCTATTGTGTAGTTCAGCGTAGTAACTCACCTTCTTTAACAGGAATTGCCATGGGTTTATTACAATTTATCTGAAGGGTATAAGTGGTAAAGTGTTCTTTGTCTAGCAGCTGAGGAGTGTGTGTGTCTGTGTGTGTGTAACACACGCCTTTTTCTAAATTTCTGTAACAACTGTTGAGGGAGGGGAGAATGAAGGGAACAACTGAATCAGACTGAAGGCCTCTGTCCAACTCTTGAAGAGCATTGCCAAAGCATTCTGAGTGCCTCTTCTAAACTGTGATAGCTGAGATGAATATCCCAGCTTACATCTAACTTCTGAAAGGGGGGGGCTAAATAAAATGATGGATAAGGAAGGCCGTGGACATGATAGTAGAAAGGAACTGAAATATAATGGTGACAGAGCCAATACAGGTTGCAGAAAATTAAACCAGAATGGAAATAAGAACACTATTAATAAGTTCTCCAAATTGGAAAAAAAAAATATCATCCTGATGTACAATACATTTCAAGCATAAGTGTGCTGATAGAAACTGCACCATTTCAGAGTTAGTTTAACAGAAAATGTCACCTGGTGGGGGGGTGCAAATGCATAAGAAACCATGGCAAAGGCATTTGTCACATCATCAGGGTAATGTCTGATCCAGTGCATGACATTCTGAAATGCAAGAAGAACATGTAACAATGAAGCATCCCTGTGTAATATGAAATAGAAAAGAGAAAATATTTATATTATTACATGAGAAAATATTTATAATATTACAATACAAAATAAAAAGTATCTTACAGTGACTTCCAATCCTATCAACATTTCACAATGCATGGTGCAATAATGACTAAGGAGGAAAAAGCAGTGATTAAAACAAAAATCACAAGACAGTGGCCAGGCAACATTCAAATGCAAAAGGTGGGAGAAGAATGTGCAGACAGAGAGAATGGGCTTCACCCACCCTGCAAGGAGATGGACAGCAGAGATGAGGAGGGCTGGCTCACAGCAAACACTGACTTTCCAGGAAAAATACTGTTGGGCAGCCTGAAAAACCCTCAAGACTGCAAAACACTCACACCATTTTCTGAAAGACTAAAGCTTTGTAACAGCTCTGTGTGGACTTACCCTTGGTATGAACATGCCCAGCCCTCCCAGAACATGTAAAGGAAACAGCTCACCTAAGTTAATTCATGATGCAGGCTCACATTTTTTCCTTCCAGTATTGTGGAGGTCAGTCTGACACGGCATCTTTGTACTGCCTTACTAAAGAAGCGCATTTGCTGAACGTGCCTGGGCAAAAAGCACAATGAAATCTATGCTTAACTCATAGCAAGGATGTAATTTAGCTCAGACTGCATGATGCTACATGCTTTTCAGTCACAGCCTTCACTGCCTGAAACCAGTTATTCTTCTATTACACCCAAAGCAAAGATGAGAACAAGTGCATTTCATCTTGTTCTTTCAGGGGCGCTACCCCTGCAGGGAGAAGGAAGCACCTTCTTCACACTCATGCAATAGTCAAAAGTATACAACATTGCTTGGAAGCTCTGAAGAAATCTGACAGACATTGATCCCCTTTCCTAGTGATCCAAATTACTTATACTGCCTTATACTCTTAAAAAATTAGTCATCAGGCTAACCTTGCCCATAAACACCAGCTGAAATACCCAAAACCCATGGAAAATACTGCAATTATCTTGATCTGTTTCATGAATCCTAACAATAACAAACAAACAAACAACGCGGAAAACCATGTTCTCTTCTGTCATGGCATTTACAAACACAGCAAGGGGAAAAGTATTTATTTTTTAAGATGATACATGCATAGTTACTGCCATCTCAGCTCCTATTGCATCATCAGTTTAGCAGCTTTCTTCACAGTTATTAGAATCAGCAATAGAATCCTCAAGCTCAAATGAACTCACACTTTAAGCCTGAGAGTGCTTGGAAATTTAAACACATACTTACAGTTAAACACATGCTTATGACTTGTCACATTGCCACATTCATCACTTCTGTAAGCAGGTGTGCCTTCATTAAAATAAAATGGATTTGCTCTCAACGGTGGATTTGAAGCTGCTGTTATGAGTTTTCATATCAGCATTGATTTCTAGCTCAAGTTGTTTTATCAAGAGTGAGTGGTAAAAGCATATGCCAGCTGAGTGGGCGTGGACAAAAAAGTATAAGAAAGTAAGCAGAAAGATGTGATTTTTTGGATGTACATGCCATGGTGACAGGGAAATGAGACCAAAGCTGAAAAGACCTTGCTAACATCTCCGTATCTTGTAGATACTAGAGTAGACTGAACCTAAGTTTGTCAGCAGACACAGGAAGATATAGAAGGAGATACATCTTTCAGGCTAGAGGCCATGGATCATTTTCTTTTATTTTCATAAATCAAGACAGAAAACTCTAACTTTACCACAAGTTTGGAATGATGTTGAATTCTCATCTGTGATTAAAAACCAGAGCAGGATCTGCTGAACAACATCCAACTCGGTTCTGATTGCTTTTGCATATTCTGGTCTTGAATCCAATAAAAAACTCATGCAGCATCACTTGTTTATACTATTCATTTAAATGTCATGTAACTATCCCAAGGTTATGTGTAACACTGTCTGATAAGCGTCCAGGTAACCCTAATTCATCATACAAAGGTAATCAGTCATATTAACAGATCTGTGTTTGTTGCTCCAAAAAGATATTTCCATGCCCACTGTCTGTAGTCTTTTAGTAAACTACTCATGTTCTATCTCTTCTCGATAGTATCAAAATGTTTATTTTACATATATATATATGTCAATGTTATCTGCATTCAAATGTCAGCTTGACAGGATATGGGCCAGAGCACATTAAATCAAGTAGAAAAAGACTAAGGTGATGTCTCAGTTTTCCCAAGTGGGAAATAGTCACATTTTAGTATTTTCTGGGATAGTGCACCCAAGGTAACGTATTAGTGGCGGTGTAATACTAATGCTAGCAATTACTGAGAAATGCTTATTATACAGTGCTATGCTAAGGCAGTATTGCAATGTAGATGTCACTGGCTTCTCCACAGAACTGGAAATAAATAAATTACAGCATTTGCTCAAGTTCAGCATTCAAGTTTTCTACTAAGTTATGAAGATTTTTTTTTCTTTAAAGCCAAGCTGTTTTTTTCTATTGCTATTGATACATGATTCTTCTGTCCAGGACGTAAAAAATATTGAAAGCTTTTAACACTGTTAATGTCTTTGTGCCTTTTTCCAATGTAAGTCCTTTTTCATACACTTGTGTTATGGACTGAGTGAGAGATTTGAACAAGCCCTGCCTTAGGCTCAGATTTTTCACTGCAGCTTCACTTAGCTCTACCTGCACCCAAATCATTCTGGCTCACAATTTCTCAAGAATGGCAGATAGGGTCTGTTATAAAATGGGTTATTTATTAAAGAGACAGGAGATTAACAGGAAAAAGGTCTTAAACAGTTATGTACCACACAGGATTAAACAAAACTACTAATATATTAAATAAAACTGTGTACAACATAAAGGTACCTATATAACAGCTAGAAAAGAAATAATATAGATTAGGAGTCAATATAATTTACCACAAAATTGATGATGGGGTACACAGAGACCTTTCACTCAACCCTCAAGAGAATAACTTACGACAGGCATCCCAAACCTTGAGGAGAGATCCCCACAAATTTCCAGGGAATGTGCAGAATATGTCTGCTTTGTGAAAGTATGGCGTAGCTTTTATAGCCTGTAAAGTGAAGTATCTGTCAATCAGAAATTCAAGCTCGTTCTCCCTACAATCTTGCTTTCAAGGCAAGATGTCTGTTGTCAGCTGGGAACGTCACCTCCATGGTGCCGAAATAACTTGCTACAGGACAAGCTGTCCTGATCGAGTTATTTCAGCAATTAGCAAACGCATATGAGGGGGAAGATGCCCTGAGCTCCTGCATTAGCTGATAGGTAACAGATAGGGCCTGCTAGGGCAGGGGGGCATCCCACCACAACTTGTTAAAACATGGTGTCATTACGGAGATACCAGCTACAAATCAACAGATAAGATTTCAAATGAGAGTCTTTTCTGGGGTGAACAGATTGATGGCTCCATGCACACTAGATAAAAGCAGTTCTACAGATACACAATGTAAGATTTGCCAGTTATTAAAATTATTTTATCTAAATATTACAGGATTCATCCATGCCATTCTCCCTCTCAGAAGCCTCAATGCCTCTTTTCTGGTTTTGGGCCTTACAAAACAAACATTTAAGCCTTTAGTAACTTCATGCATACGAGTGACAATCAGGTCCCCGTGTGAGTGCTGCCTGGCACCTGCCACGGATGACTATTATTTTAGGATGTGCTGTGGGTTAATGCTGGTCAACATGTCAGCCCCACACAGCAACTTAATCACTCCCCCACTGTCAGACAAGGAGAGAATGGGAAGAACAAAAGCAAGAAAATTCAGAAGGCTGAGATAAAAATAGTTTTAAATGGGAAGGAACAAGGAAGAAGAAAGAAAACAACATTAAACAGGAACAAAACAAAAGGCAATGACGCAAAGAAGTCACTTACCTCCCACACTGATACTGACACCTGGTTAGTGCCCAAGCAATGGCTGCATTCAAAGAAAACCCCAAGCCCTCTCCACTCATGATATTCTATGGCATGGGATATCCCTTTGGTCAGTTTGGGTCAGCTGTCCTGGTTACATCCTCTCCCAGTATTTCATACTCCCCCAGCCTTCTTTTTGCTGAGGCACACTTGGGAAAAGACAAAGCCCCAATGCCATACAAGCCATGCCACAACACTGTGCCATCACCGTGGCTTTAGTCACAAAGCCAAAACAGAGCAGCATCTGGGAGAAAATTAACTCCATCCCAGCCAGGCCCTGTATAGTGTTTATCTTTGTGTTTGGGCTCCCTGTATTCAATCCTTAGCAAGTACAAGACTTGACCCAGCATTCAGATAATGCAGAGAAGAGATGCACTGGCTGCAAGGATAACACACTAGAGCAGCTTCTTATTGGAGGATCAAAGGAGAGTGAACATATAAATACATTTTCTACTTCCTTAACCAGGTTTTTATGGGCATATATCCTCCCTCTGAGATTTACTTTTTCAGCAGCTAAACCAGGCAAATATTTTGACTACTTGATACTCAAGATCATGGTTTTGCAGTTTTCCTCACATTTCCAGTTTTCTCTTAGGAGAAAGGAATGCCAGCCTTCCATGAAACATGAAATCCACAAACGGGCAGTAAAACTTCCAGGCTGGAAAGAACACAATGGTTTGAAACAAGCAAGCAAAGTGCTACCAGCAGTCTTCATCTTGATAGAAGCCTTCTCATGGCGGCTATTGTTTAAAGGCTGTCTCATCAGACACCACCATTAACTATGAAAGACAAAGACGAGGCAAGGACTGGAGTGATTCAGAGGCCCTGCCTCACTCCACATGGTGCTCTCCAGAAAATGTGAGGAATTGCTCTGCCTGTTCCATGCTTACTGCTTCCATGGACTTTAAAGCACAAAACTCTACAAAAAGCTTCAGTTCTGTTAATTCATGGGTTTTACACTTAAACTGTTGTACTGTACAATTGTGTGTTGTACAACACACACCTAAAATGTTGTACTGAAAACTGGTATTTATATGAGTTACCCTAAACTATTGCGGGCACCTAAGTACCACATAGACACTTGCTCCTTCCCCACCCCCCAAAACAGTTTTAGGGGGAAAAATAAAAGGAAAGAGCCAAAAGAGCTAATTTTTGGAAACCCGCAAAAAATTCATGGCTCAAGGCAAGAACAATTTAACAGGTGATGGAAAAGTGGAAGAAGATAGAGAGTAAAAAACCAAGAGCTCATGATACAAGGACAATCACTATCCACCTCCCATGCTAGACTGATGCCCCATCAGTTCTCAAACAACAGACAGCTGATCTACCTAACTCCACTTTCTCCTCTCTTTTATTGCTGAACATGACACTGCAGGGCATGGAAAATCTCTCTGGTCAGATTTGTGTCCTCTCCCTACCTCTCACACACTCCAATCTGTTCACTGGGGGGTAAAAATGAGCAGAGAATGCTTTCATGCTGCACAAATGCTGTTCAGCAGTACCTGAAATGTGGGTCTGTTATCAGCACCACAGGAGTTGTTATGGTGGAAATGACCTTCATCCCAGTCAGACCTAGTACAAGGGCTTCAGATCAGTAACTGGCAGACAGTCCTAACTCTGACCTATCTGGCAAAACCATGAGTCCTTTCCGTCTGGCCTTTGGCATGCCACTTTTACGTTACTTTGGCTTTTCACTATTACGTTACATTGTCAGAAGAGAGACAAGTGCCTCTCTATCTTCCTTGATGGCTGCAAGACAAATTGCTTTTGCAATGAACAGAGGTAAATTGCTTGAAATTAATTTTTCTAATATACCCTGGTCCAGCTTTCCTGGACAGTATTTCCATTTGTAATGGAAGCTCTCTATAGGAATTTACCTCTCGTGTAGTCATGTCCAGCATCTACATCTTAATAAAACTGTAAAATTAGATTGCCTTCCTGTCTTCAGTTCACTGATCACAGCTATGACAAATAGGTTTAACTGGTACTGTTGAGTTCTATCCAAAAGCTTCTAAGTAATTTGTACTTGATGGGAATTATTTCACTGTCACTGAAATAGTAATTTCAGTGAGGGTGACAGTGGGACAAATCCTTTGAAGTCACTGGAGTTGCAGTTGATCACATCAGGCTTAGAGCAACCTCCAGTGTTTACTGGAACTAGTAAAGCCTCAGTAGCTCTGGGCAGTGGGATGGCTCGGGGGCTTGGGTTGCTATCTATCTCCTTGTAAAGTGACAGTTGCCATGGTATCAGAGCACCTCTGGAAAGACAGCTTGTTCCTGCAGGCCTACCAACAGCATCCAGCCTAAATGAGCTCTTAAGAGTACTGTCATGCCAGGGCGGATCAACAGCATGCACGCATTGGCTCAAAAAGAAAATGAGCTAATTTGGTTAATTTGAACTTGGGTTCCCTGGAAGCTGTGATTTTGAACTTCCTGAAATTGCAGAAGACCATGAACCTGGTTCCTTGTTTGCTGTGCAAGCCCGGCTGTATTTAAAAAAAAAAAAAAATAAATTAGCTGGACTGGAGGCTGTATTTAAGAATGACAATGATCACAACTGCTCTCTTTTGAGCAGTACACATTCAGGTGCATGCTAAAAACACAGGCACAGCACTGGATGCCTTTGGAGGTGTAGGCACAGGATGGTTTATCGAAGAACCTCTGAGCAGGCTCGCTCAGGCATGACCTGAAAAGCAGTCCTCAGACCTGCCAAGCCAGCTGCAGCCTAGGCATGGATACATACCTGGAGCAGCTCACGAGGAAAAACTCGGGTGCCTACACACTTGGATAGGTCTGTGTACAAACTGGACATACACGAGTCTGCCACACAGTGGGGCTACACACAGGGGCTGAACAGCTGAAGAACAGCTTGTCAGAAAACGTGCTGAATCGAAACAAGCTGACCATGAGCCAGATGTGTGGCCCTGAGGGGAAAAAAAGGCCAGTGGTATCCTGGGTTGCTTTAGGAAGAGCCCAGTAAGTCAAGCCATGAAGTCTTTTCTCTCTGCTCAGCACTGGTGATGCACACGCAGATGCTGGGTCCGGGTCTGGGCCACACTGAACATCCTGGAGTGAGTCTGATGACAGACCACAAACACGGAGCACTGGAGCACCTTCTGCACAAAGAGAGGCTGGGAGAGCTGGAACTGCTCCACCTGAAGAAGAGAAGTCTCAGGAGGGTCTTATAAATGTGTATAGACACCTGACAGAAGAGAATAAAGAAGACTGAGTCAGACTCTTCCCAGTAATACCCAGTGAATGAAGAGGAGGCAGCAGGCACAAATCAAACCAAGACGTTCCATTTAACCACAAGGAAAAAAAAAAATACTGTGAGGGTGATCAAACACAAGAGCAGCTTTTCCCGAGAGGATGGCAGTCTCTGCCCCTAGAGATATTCAAACCAAACAGACACAGCACTGAGCAGCCTGCTGTACCTGAGTCTGCTATAAATACCCACTAGCCCCAGTGGCTAAAGTTCTGTTGCCCTCATGGATTCCATGCTCCCACTTAGTTTCCAGGCACCTAAACTCTTCCATGTTAAATGATTTAACAATTCTGTCCTGACTGCCAGCCTGAGGAAAAAAAGGGTGATACGAGCTAATTTTCCAAAAATTATAGAGAAAAGGGAAAATGCTGGTTAATATCACATTTACCCAAATCTCTGAGTGAAATTTTAGAATGGAATGAAATTAAAATTATTCCAGCATTTCCAAAAGTTAAGAAAATACCTGTACAGCATACAAAACTAAGTGTAGCACAGTTATACCATGTCCCATGATCAGAGATGCAGGAAGTTGGATATACTTTCTGAAAGGAAGGTTTGCAACAGAAAAATTGAGCAGTAGCTGAAGAAAATTTTCATTTTTCAGCATTACAAGAAAAAGAATCTCTTGCAAATCTGAAGACTGTGGAAAACGTTACAGCAGTAGTGAAGAACTTGTAGTGAAGGAAAAAAGGCAGAATTTCATCTAAATTTACCTAACACATTTCAATTAACCAAAACTAATGAACATATTTTCCCTGCTGAGAGTAGGGAATTACTAGTTAGTACACTTAATTTCATTTTCAGTGGGTACAGGTTAATCTTTAAAGAAAGTTTAATAAGTTTAACAAAAGACATCTTGTGAAACATCTCCGAGACAAACATCTACAAAGATTGTTTTTCTCTGTTGAGGAAGCATCATTTCAGCATGATGCGTGCTCAATTTTCAGCACTTGCAGACTTGCCAGTATTTTACCTTAGAGCTTGTTTATACATGCACTTTCCTCCAGGCACCACCCAATCCCTCATAAACAATGGAAAAAAGATGAAAGTCTGCCTGTTTTCATCTACTCAGTTTGCCAGCTCAATTTAAATCATTCTGCAGGAGGGAAACCTTAAACAACAACAAAATTGGGAACACCTGAGTTTTGGTCAGCTTTGAATCTACTCCAAGAGCTTCTAAAGAAACTGTGCTTTCAAGTCCAAGTATCACCCTCATGACTGAAGGTAAAATGAGATATTTCTTGTTTGCATCTGTGAATGGATCACTTAGGGTAACATTATAAAAAATGTAACCAGAGCTCCAGCAAAAGAAGGACACAGATCTGTTGAAGCAGGTCCAGAGGAAGGCCACAAATATGATCAGAGGGATGGAACACCACTCCTACAAGGATGTGTTGAGAGAGCTGGACTTACTCAGCCTGGAAAAGAGAAGGCTCTGGAGAGATTTTAAAGAAGTTTTTCAGGGTGTAAAGGAGCTCTAGAAGAAAGCTGCAGGGGGACTTCTTACAAGGGCTTCTAGTGGCAGGACAAGGGGGAATGGCTTCAAACTGAAAGACAGTAGATTTAGGTAAGGCATTAGAAAGAAATTCTTTCCTGAGAGGATGGGGAGGCACAGAAAGAGATTCCCCAGAGAAGCTGTAGATACCCCATCCCTGGAAGTGTTCAAGGCCAGGCTGGATGGAGCTCCAAGCAACCTTGGTCTAGTGGAAGGTGTCCCTGCCCATGGCAATGAGTCTGAAAGGATCTTTAAGGTCCCTTCTAACACAAACCATTCTATGATTCCAATATTTACTCTGGTGAGCACTGTTAGTGTAGCCAAGAAAATTCTCCCTCTGGGAAAGACTATAAGATTAGGCCCCATATTTCTGTAATTGGTAGTTTGCACTTTTAAAAATGTTGACCTTGATTATCATTATTAAGAAGCTGGCCTTACTTGCTTATTCAGGCATTGTTTGCTGTTGAGCACATAGTCACACATTCAACAGCTTTCTCACACACACACAAATATATATATATATATATATATATTCCTTCCTTTCTTTTATTTCCAGATGGTTTTTCATGCTCTGGCCTTCAGGACTCTGCAGGATTAGGAATACATTTTATAAACACTGCTACATCTCTGTGCTGTGCTTAAGTAAGCCTTGGTACTGAAGCATTCAGGCACTTACTATGGGAAACAAGCTGGAAAGACATACTAAAAGAGCCTTAAATTGCATTCAGCAGAGAAAGAGTATGCTCTACTGGCTTATCAGAAAGGAAGCAGGAACAATAGCAGTTTGGGGAACAGCAGGGAAATACCTGTAAATCATCCCAGAAGAATTAGGAGAGGGCTTTTCCCAGAAGACGAGGAGGTGGATAGCCCAGCTGAAGTGCCTCTACACCAATTCATGCAGCACAGGTAACAAGCCAGATGAGCTGGAAAACATGGTGGAATTAGAAAACTATAACCTAATTGCTGTCACAGAAAGATGGGACATGAGTTATATGGCTGGATACACTGCAGCTGAGGGCTACAAGCTTTTCAGAAGAGACAGCCTGGGAAGGAGGGGTGGGGGTGTTGTGCTCCATGTTAAGGAAAAGTCAGATTGATACAGGAAGCATCATGCCCACAAGCTCTAATCCAGATGGAGGACTTCAACCACCTGGTCATCTGCTGGGAAATTAATACAGCAAGCAACCCAAGACATTCCCGGAGAGTGTAGGGGACAACTTCCTGGTATAGGTATTAGACAAACTAACCAGAGGTGAGACATTACCTGGACCTGGTACTCACCAAGGCAGTGGGTGAGCACATCAAAGAAGTTAATATCAGAGGCAGCCTTGGCTGTAACAACCACCCTGGCTGAGTTCATGATCTCAAGGAGTTTGGGCCTGGCAAGGAGCAAAATCAAGACCCTGAACTTTGCAAGAGTGGAATTCTAGCTGTCGGAAAAAATTGGTGAGTGAGCTCCCCCAGGTAACTTTCCTTAAGAATAGAGGGACTGATCAGAGCTCTCTTAGGGAACAAGAGATCTTTATCCCAGTGTGTAGGAAATCATGGAAGGCAGGCTGGAAACTGGCATGGCTGCGCGAGTATCTGCTCATCAAACTGAGGAGTAAGAAAGAAACGTACAGCCTGTGGAAGCAGTGACAGGTAACGTGAGGAGAGTGCTGGGGAATAATTTTAATGTGTAGGGATGGTGTCAGAAAAATCAAGGCAAAGCTGGAACAGGACTTGGCAAGAGATGTGAAGAACAACACAAAGGGATTTTATAAGAACATAGGTCAAAAAAGAAATGCCAAGTAGAGTGTATCCAGCCTGGTGAGAAGGGTGAACTGATGGTAACTGGAAGGCTGAGCTACTCACCGACTTCTTTGCCTCAGTCTTCACTGGCAGCCAGGCTTCCCACTTCTCTCAAGTCCCTGGTCCTTTCTGTGGATGTCGAAGGAGCAAAGTCCTTTACCCTGCAAGCAAAGAACAGGTCTGGAATTTCTTCGTGAAGCTGAACAGCCACAGGTCTAAGGGATCTGGTGAGATGCACTTCCTGGTCCTGAGGAAAGTGGTTGATGTTGCCAAGCCATTCTCCATCATATTTGAAAAGTCCTGGCAGACTGGTGAAGAGACTGGAATAAGGGAAGCATCACTTCCATTTTCAAAAATGGGAGAAAGGAAGATCTGTGGAACTATAGACCAGTGCGCCTCACATGTTTGGGAAGATTATGGAGTAAATCTTCCTTGTAGATGTACTGAGGCACAGAAAAGACAAGGAAGTGATCTGAGGCAGCCAGCAAATTTTACTGAAAGCAAATCATGCCTGACCAACGTGGTGGTATTCTGTGAGGCACTGAGCAACGATTGAGAGGGAAGACCAACAGGTGTGTCCTATCTTCTTCCGTCCCTAATGATGTCATTACCTCCAAACTGGGAAGACATGGATTTGATGGATGTACTATTCAGTGAATTAGGAATTTTCTGGATGGACACAGCCAGAGAGTTGTGGTCAATGGCTCTATGTCCAGGTGGAGGCCAGTGAGGAGTGGTTCAGAGAGAGATCTGGGGACTGGTGCTCTTCTGTATCTTCACCAATGACACTAACAGTGACACTGAGTGTTCCCTCAGCAGGTTTGCAGATGACACAAAGCTGAGCAGTGCAGTTGACACAACAGAAGGAAGGGATGCCATCCAGAGGGACCTGGACAAGCTTAACCAGTCGGCCCATGGGAGTATCATTAGGTTCAACGAGTCCCAGTGTGAAGTGCTGCCCCTGGGTCAGGACAGTCCCAGATAGGCGTGCAGACTGGGAGAACTCCTTGAGAGCAGCCCTGTGGAGAAGGGCCTGGGGGTTCTCTTAGATGAAAAGCCAGACATGACCCAGCAGTGTGTGCTTACAGCCCAGAATCCAGTCATGTCCTGGGCTGCACCATAAGGAGGGTGGCCAGCAGAGCAAGGGAGGGGATTCTGCCACTTAATTCTGCCCTCGTGAGATCCCACCTGGAGTGCTGCGTGAGCTCAGAAAAGACACATGCCTGTTGGAGCAGAGTCAGAGGAGAGCCATGAAGATGATCAGACAGCTGGAGCACTTCTCCTGTGAAGACAACCTGAAAGACCTGGACTTGTTCATCCTGGAGAAAGGGCTCTGGGGAAACCTCATTGTAGTCTTCCAGTACCTTAAGGGGGCTTATAACAACGAGGGAGAGAGACTTTTTTAATGGGCAGATAGTGACAGGACAAGGGGCAATCATTTTAAACTGAAAGAGGGCATGTTTAGATTAGCTATTAGGAAGAAATGCCTTACTGTAAGAGTAGTGGTGCTACCAACTGTACTACTTGGACACAAAGTGCTCATTTTATATCTTGGCAGATGTTAAGAATTGGAAGGAGATTTTTGCTTCGTCTTCATCATCATTTTTAAACCTATGATTGTTAAAGTCCATTAATTTTTCAGAAAAGAAACTAACCCGAAGAGGAATACTTTCTCTGTACCTCTGTAAGTAGTTGAGATTGTGGAGGTGGAAGTCTCAGTCTCATAAAACTATTCTATTGTCTTCTTTCCATAGACTTCTTCATAGCAACTTGTATTCAGACGGTGCTCAATGCCATTAACACCCAAAGCCTTGTGCAAATCAGTGTTCCTTGCTGAACCATAATAGGTTACATTTCCAGTTAGAAAGCTAAGCAGGAAAAAAATTACATGCCCCAGCTAGGAAAACTTCCTTTTCCTTTGCAACGGCCGATGCATCAGAAAAAGCTAAATGATACAGATGATCAAAAGATATTAAGAATGTTAAGTTCTCCCCTTCTGTCACAATGCCTAGGAAAATGATAGAGCAAAAATGCTAAGAAATTACGGAAATTGGGGAAAATCACAGCCTAATCACATTCTAATTATATCTGGAGGTATAGTTATACCTGGAAGCTGAAAAATACTTTTCCCTAAAAGCATCTTTGTTCTAAAAGCTTTCCAAAAAGCTTTGAGAAGCACAGGGCACAACACATAGCCAGCCTTTTACAGATTATACATTTACAAGAAAGAAAAATCCATCTTTTGGAAAAAACAATGGAATTACAGTTTCTGGACAAAATATGAACCTGTTATAGGTAAACCACTTGCACCAGCTGTGAAGCAATATAGGTATTTCCATTAAGGAAATTGCATTTCCATTGCAAGTCATTGTAGGAAAGCACTTTCCACCACTTCAGTGACACTCAGAGATCACCAAAACTCTAAAGGAATAACTTCTACCTGCAACCAAACCTGATGTAAGTTTAAGAGGCCAGAATACAAAAGGACTCATAGCTAAGCTATAAATATTTAATATATAAATCCAGTTCCTGGGGGTTCAAACAGCTATACAAGCACTTCCTAAACTTCAGATGCATCTTTTGACTTCCAGCTTGCATTTAAAGCATGCCTTTCTGTTTTTCTTACTTCAAACCATGGTGAAGATAAAACAAACAGATTTTGGCTTCTTTTAACCTTCTTTTAACCTCCAACTATTCTCAATATTTGCAGCATATTATCTAGGAATCTCTGAACTGCAGGAAGTTACAGGAATGACTAAGTGACTGGATTGAAAAACTATCAAAGAATCAAATAATTTCAACACATGGGACAGAATAAAAACATTTAAAATGGATTCTTTTGTGCTAATACTGTTATTGACATCATATCAAGACTGATATAAATTCCTAAATCACGTTACACGAGACTGTAAAGCATCTAGGCGACTTAAAAAAGACTGTGCCTTGATTCAAGCTATGTAGAGATGGCTTTCTACATTAACCTGATTTAAGAAAGAATGAGAATGAAGCAGCTCTTCCATAACTTTGCCAAGAAATTTCACATGCATTACCTGTGGTCTGTAAGCTAGAAAATGGAATGTTCTTGCTTAGAAGGAGGATCTTGTCTTCTCTGTCACTTCTCTGAGATAGAAAGATGAGGCTAAAGTATCAATGTCTTTACTCTTATTCTTAGAGAAATTGTGAGACTGTAAAAGCAACAAATGAAAGGAAAATCCTGTGAACAGCTAGACTATCCTTTTAGGGAACAGCAGGCATTGCCAGCAGAAAAATATTTGTTCAGATGGTGCTAAACTCTGTTTTTCCTAAGAGGTCAAATATACTTTTATCCTTACAGAAAAACAGAATTTTTTTTTCATGCATTCCTGATACATATACTTCACATTCATCATTCTGCGCTGCAGAATTCAGAGAAACATTTTTATTAGGGATTTCAGATTCTTTTTACTACATATGATTCAAGGAACTTTCCTGCATGAGTACACACATGTAATGTGTGATAAATCACTCTGCAAGAGATTAGAGCGACCCTGCCACTATGATGTCAGTCACAGACCCTGGTCATGGTCATGCCAAAGTGTCATCTCATTTCCTAGGAGTTACAAATATGTCCTCATTATTCCTGGCTGCAATTCATGCATCAGGGGGATCTTCCCAACGAGCAGCATATAAGAGGGATGTTAATAAGAGGCTGAAGGGTCTTTCTCAAAACACTTGCCTGAAATCAGTCCATTTGAGCATTAGGGTCCTATGTCATCAATACACATCTTCACAAGCATGCTTTGTGTTAACAAATGTTGGCAATTTACCGCAGCCTCAGCTTTGAAAGATTATTAATTTTATCTGGAAACAGCTGGAGTGGAATCTGGTTTGGCCCAACCTAGTGCAGGACAGGGTTCACCTCCAATCTGGCAGCTACCAGACAGGAGAGGAGGAACTGCTGAGAGGGAAGCAGAGAGGTGCTGCACTTGATCATCTCATGACCCCTTCTCCCAGCCAAAGGGAGAAGGCTATCTTTGCAGGAGCAGACTTTTTGTTTAAGACATGATAAAGAAAGCCAGTCAAGCTTGAAGGGAAGAAACCTTTACAATCACATCCTGGTTTTCACTCACATTTCTGAGTAAAGCATACAACAAAGAGCAGATCACTCTTCCAAGAAGGATCACTGGAGGGAGTGGACCAATAAAGAATCGGCCCCGGTAAGAAGTGGACTGCTTGCATTTATAGGGTACTGAAGTTTATGCTAGCAGCTAATGCAAATTTCTGTCCCTAATGGTTGTACTTAGACAAAGTTTACAAGGAAGATATGAAGCATAACTGAGCTCCAGCTGCTGCTAAGGGAAACAAAATTTATTTCTACATGAAGTGCAAATACAAGAATGAAAAACAAAGAACAATTGTATTTATTTTTCCAAAACAATAGCATTAAGGTATTTTGTAAGCTTACTACAGCAAGGAATCTCACATTCTGAAATTTCTTCAACTTTGGAACTGAGTTGCAAAAACTTAGAGATATTTCCTAATCTTTAACATAAATATTTGCTGAATAACATACTTTGACTTTCATTAGAGTATCATACAATCCTGTTGACTCCCTTAGTAGATATCTACTCCTACTGAAGCTTCTTCCAGATTAGGAGGAGAGAATGATCTCATCCAGCAGTATTAAAAAATGGGAACTGAATGTAATATGTTTTATACTTAAATTAATTTTTAGAAAGCTCAGCTGGCTGTGTTAATTAGCTAATCACACACCTGCCCTGTTTAGGTTTCAAGCTGGAAGTCGGTAAACATGACAAGTGCTAAATTCAGCAGGCAATGCTGCTGAAATACAAGGACAGTCCTGTGTGAGCAGCAGCTCAACAGGAGCTTGTCTGAGGCTGTAACACTGCTTCCACCTGCAAATTTTGGGTGGCTGGGATAATATACAACAAAAACAACAAAAATCAAACTGCAACAGAAATATCTGGAAATGAGAATTTCAAATGTCTTATTAACGTAAACTGTTGATCTCAGATGACAGTTCTGCTTCTAGGGGCAGGGGTATGTGTATGTTTTAATATCTGTCTTACTTATGTCTAAGACTAACTGGAAAAAGAAATTTGTTTTTCTTTTTTGTGAGAGGTGATTTTTCAGAATTGGCAAAGTTTGTCAGCTTCAAGTCAAAGACAATCTCCTATAAATTCACACTTAAAAACAAAACAAAACAAAACACCAAAAAAGCAAAACCCCTCCTGTACTTTCTAATTCAACAGTCAGAAAACCAGCTTAGTACACCTTATTGCTAGATCAGGCCTCCAAGTATCTGCAGATAGGAATATGAGACATTGCTTCCTTTCCCTCAGTTCAGTGGGACTTCTCAAACACTTCCAAAAACTATACTGCTATTCAAGTGGGCAAAGAATTCCAAAGCCTTATTTCTCTTTAGTGAAAGGCAGTAAGTGCAAAGTATATTATTGTACTGAATCATATTAACCCTTGTGGTACCTAGAAACATGAAATTGGCTACTTGCTTTAGTTTCATGACTGCTGGTCAATCTACCAAAAAAACCAAACTAAAACAAGAAAAAAACCCCAACCAAATAAAAAAACCAACCAACCAACCGACCAACCAACCAAAAAACCCACAAACAAACAAAAACCCCAAACAAACAAACACAAAACAAACAAACAAAAACCAAAAAACCAAACCACACACACAAAAAAACAAAATAAAACCCAAAAAACCACCTCCCCCCAAAAAAAAAACCCCAACCAACCAACCAACCAAAAACACCACAAACGAACAAACAAAAAACAAAAACAAAAACAACCCCACACAACCCCAACGAATTTCCAGGGGCAAAATTTCAAAAAATGAAAGAATTTAAAATGGACTCACTATAAACAAATAATAAATTAAACACAACATTTTTAGATTGAAGTGTACTTGAAAGCAGGTGAAGGGTTCTTCATGCATTCTTTCTGTTCCTTATTTTAGAAGAAAAACTACTTTCAGAATGAATAGTCTAGTCAAACAGCTAAAAAAATCCTTGCAGCAAACTTTTATTTTCATTTTTTTTTTGACTCGCCAATAGAGTTTCATGACCATTTTCAAAAGAAAATTTTTCAGGAAGGTAGTTTTTTGTGTGTTTGTTGCAATTTTTTTACAAAATAAAATGTTCTAAAGCATAGTTGAAGCTTGTTAGTATTCAACAACTTAAGCAACCTTGGCAACGTGTAAAACACTACAAGAAAGAAGATATTTAAGTATAAGGATGTTTGTTACCATAGGATTTCACTTGAAACATGAGGAGACTTAAACCTTTTCCTCTTATTAGATCTGAAAAGCATGTTGCTTCTCAAATGGATATGCAGATGAATGCATCACCAGTAAAAATGCCTGTCTGGATCTCCTATGAAAGACAAGAAGACTATCGGAAAGATTTTATTAATTTCATGCTCTTGGATGAGTAAGAGACATTAAAAGTGTTAAAGTAGAGTAGCCATTAAGATTACAGTTGAGACATGATTAAATTTCCCCTTGCTGTCACCTGTGATAGTCTGTCACCTTTCCCTCTGACCTGTTTCCATTCTCATTTCCTCAGCACTCTGTGGACCAAATTTCTATTGGTGACATCAGTGATGCTGAGATCAGAAATTGGCTCCTTGCCTCTATTTTTCACTTGCCTTCCCTTTAATTTGCCTTTTCCCTGTGCGTCTCTTCAAAGATGCTTTGCTGCAGCTCTCAGTGCTTTGCAGGTATCCTTGACTACAGCTGACATTCCCATTCTCTGGCCAGCTGGAGCAGGTCTGGATATAATCCAGATCTAAAGCAGGTGGCTAATCAGCAAACGAGCAACTTGTTGGCACACAACAGAAGTGACTCAGTCCCTACTGGGTCCCCTCTTTTCAGTCTTAAATCTGGCCAAAAAGTAGTTGTGGGTGATGGATTTTGAAGAAAATGGATTGTGAATCATACTGCAAAAAACCCCCCCCTAACCCCACAAGCACAAAATGGCTCTTTTGAAACTGAACAGCCACAGACACCCAGCCAGCATCCACCCACAAGGCAAACCAGCAAGGCCCAGTACTGCAGCACACTTACAATGTGCTTTTTGGACGTGGCACCAAAATAACTTTGTAAGGCAAAACTCCGTGATTGAATGGATAGCAGAACTTCTATGGTATTAGAAAGAAAACTGCAAAGTATTTTAGCAAACCTTTAAAAATATCAATTGCACAATAATGTAACTGTTGCATGAGATTTGTAATATATAACCCGTCTAGCTTAGTTTCTCGGAGCAAACAAAGCTGCCACGGGCACTGTGATTTGAATATGTTTACAAAGTCCTGCTTGTATTTGAAATCAAAGTACATCCTCCTACAAACACTTCCACCTCATGAAGTTACTCAGCAAATTGTTTCAAGGATAAGTCACTATTTATTTTCACTATCTATTCTTGGATGGCTTGTTTTCTAAAGAATTTTTACTAAAGAGTATCCAAATTTAAAAATACAGGTATTTAAACCTACCAGTCAAAATTCTTGTTGACCATGGTTGTTTTACGGAATACTTTCAAAATATCCCTCTCCTTCCCATCAAGTAATTAATGCAAATTATCAAGCTGAAAGAGGAAATTGACTCTATCAACACAGATTCAACATCTCTGCCACCTAGATCATCAGATAAAGAGTTGTGTCCATGCATCTGCCCCTAATTTATTCTTTCTTTCAGGGAAATTGAAATCACAAAGACAGCATGCAAAGTGGGGATTATCTAACTTGCAAGAATCTAGGTGTTCGGCCAAACTGTATTTTCAGCACAAAAATATTATTATCCACAGCGTAATTGCAGACAGAAGGAAATACTGGGGGAGAAAATGCAGCACCATGGCAAGCTTAGCTAGAAATTCTACCATCACGTGTTAACAAAGCTCCGTATGCCAGGAGTACACAATAAGAAGGCCAGTGTAAGGGATCTGAACAGGAATATCAATACAGTCTACTCAGTTTAGCTTCCAATGCAATCTTTAAGCCAAGGTACAAAAACCCCAATGAAAGCAGTATTTGTCATGACAAGAAAATATGGTAGCTATGTGCAGCATAGCTTCATAATGTCTTGGCAGCAATTCACTCGCTGTTGTCTGAGTTAAAAATAAAAGAATTTCCAAAGAGGGACAAACCCAGATCACACATGTATACTCCCAGAAACAAAATAGGAAAGGTTCCATCTATGACATTTCAAGTCCCATCTGTACTAACATCTTTGCCAATTCTTGAAACCAGTGTTTTGATTTTCAAGAGGGCCTCTGGCAAAGCCTGGCCATTCAATTAAAACTTTTCCTTTTTTAATTAAATAAAAACTTTATAACTGCAGACCTCCATTCCTAAACTGATATGCAGGTAGTATAGTCTATTGCACAGCTTGTGGTAACCATCACAATCACAGTCCTTTTAACAACAAATTTTCTACTCACTAGTGCCTACTAATAGCCAGGCTGTTTCTTGAATAAAATTACACAATGTACACAATCCCTGAAATGAATAAGCTATGCCTGGAAAAAAGCACTTTCATAATGACTGAAATTTGAGATCTCTGAAGGTGGATTGCCTTAACCTTTAATTCTCCACAATTCTCTACAGCCTCTCCACAATTGCAGAAGCATTAACACACTTGTTTCTTAAACTGGTATAACACTCCTTTAACTGTAACAAAAAATAACAGTATACATGAGCTGTGGTAGCACGATAAAAATGCTACTTGTTTATGATCTCCAAGTCTTCTTTATCCCTAAAGATCATCCTCTAACCAACTACAATCATAATTGCTTCTGTGTGAAGTTGCTTATACAGGGTGTTCCAAGTACACCTATCAGATGAAACAAAGCATAGAAGTTACTTTTGAATATATATGCCAGCTACCAGAAAAACCTGCAGCAGCCATGAGGAACTAACCACAAGGAACCTCCATTTCACATTCCTTGGTCTGAATTTTTATCCATAAATTAGTTTTAACTTGGTTTGTTTCTTATTCCATTATGACTTTTATTCCTACCTTCTCTTGTGCTTTCTCAGCTCCTCTCTCGTGCAAGAAAAAAGCCATTTTTCTTCTAGGCAGACCATGTATTCCAGCTAGGAACACAGATGCAAGTTATCAAGTTTCATGTATAGTTAAAGGCAGGTTTACAAATAAACAAATAAACAAACAGAACCAGGGACACCCCCCCACCCCCATGAGACAAATTTAAAAACTCATCCACTTTAACCCACAGGAACTAGGTGCAGGAAAGAGAGTGGGTATGTATTTGGGGGGAATCCTTCATTCTTCAAAGCGGCCGAAATTTTGCATGTTTAATGGGTGATGTACAGAAAGCAAGGGATGGCAATGGATGCATCACTGATGCTAATAACGGAGCCTCATCTCTAGATTTGCCAGAGTAACAAACAGAGTTTCACATCCTGTCAATGTTATTCTCTGTGGATGTTGGCTGTGTAGCAGTGAAACTCACAGTCTCCGGTGTATTTGGGTTATTCTTCAACAGCCCACAAGTTTTTCATAACCGGGCTGGAATGACAACTTGCTGCTATTGTCCTTACTCATACATAAGGTCCAACTGCCTTACTTAAAAATTCTATGCTGTGACAAACACAGGTTCTGCAGGTCAATTTCCCAGGCAACAAGACTAGCTAGAAGTCAGTCCAAGTAGCCAATCAGTTTCTAAGTGGACAATTTCTATTTAACTTTTGGGATGGTTTCTGAATTTAGCATGCTGTTACTGCATTTAGGGTTGACCTTCCAGTTTGGATCTGCCCTGTGCAAGGATTTGTGCCACACCTTTGCTCTCAGGGGCTCTTCTGGAAAAGTCCTCCCTCTGTGCAGCGGCTTCAGAAACAGACATGCCTGTGCCATCTCTGTCTAGACTGCTCTGAACATAGCTCTTTCCTAGGTTCCAAAATGTGGCCTGTTCAGAGTCTCACAAGAGAAAAAAAAAAATAGCTTTTGGCCCTGGAAAAGTAGGAAGCAACTTAGAAGAGCAGACTACCTGCTTTATTTGGGATAAGGTAGCAATAATCAGTTGTTTCAGCAACGTATATAGCCTGAAGAGTCGGTTTTATTTCCTATTTACGTAACCTTGGCTTCTGAGGAAAGAGTTAGAGGCATGCAAGGTAGCAGCAGAAGCAAACAGGATTAACAGAGTACAAAGAGTTTTTCTTCTCCTGGTTGTCCTACACCATGGCAGAAGTAGCAAGCTTACTCTCTTGCAAGGCCTAGTTAACAGGCAGGGCAATGCCTGGCTATAGTGGGAGTGATGTGGGAAGAATTGCTGAAAGAGGGAAGAGACATAACTCTCATCATTACTCCAAAACAATTTTCCTGTTGCGAGAATCATTATCACCTCTTGCACAAACGAGACTATTTATGATAATAAATTTTGATTAATTATTTCACAATAATACCCCTAATATCCTTGGTTTGTTACCAGTGGTGCAGGATAATGAATGCTTTGCAAGAGATTTCCACGTGTTTCATACCTGTTTCAGTCCTTACACAACTGCATCTCCAACCAAACTGTTGCTAGCTTGGGGGTTATTTTGCTATTATATCTCTCACATCTAGTGCTATATTAGCTTATTTTTTTGTAGCTGATTATATTTGTTTCCTTGTCCCTGGGGTTTTCTTACACAGCACTCCAGTACTGGTTTCCAGTTAACTTTTAAATGTCACTTTATTTGGTCACTGGGGGATGGTCGTCTTATTACTCTACCCAGTCTGCTTGCATCTATCCACTCACAAATTTGTTTTCTTCCTTGTTAATTATTCTTAATGCATCCAGCCTTAGCAGTTCACCAGCAGAATGCAGGTGAACTACTGAACCTCTGCAGTTTTTGAAAGACTCTGGAGAAAGTTTAATACAATTATGCGTCTGTGCTGCTTACCAGTCTGCACACCACACATACGAACACTCGTGAACCTAAATGTCATGAACTAAATGTGCACTTATACCCAGGCATACCACACTGACAGCCTGCTTTGCTTAATAATTTGCTCACAATGCTGGGCCTGGTGAAAAGGCAGATAGCAGTCAGGGGCAAAATGTGCACAGCCATTGTCCTTAATGTTATTGTTAACACACATTACAACGCATGAAGGCAATAGTGAGGTAGAGGATCGTAACCCTGACACACTTTTAAAAATCCATTCACCCTGCTAAATAGGAAGGAAATACAATGGGCCAATAAATAATACAGGAAACAACTGACAAAATTATAAGCATTATGGACAACATAATAATAGTAATAACATAGCAACTGAGTTTCATCACCCAGAATATTAATATCAAGCCCTTTTTAACTAAGGGCTCATTAACTTCCCTGGAGTGGAATCACTCTGTTTTCCAAAACTTCTAATCAGAGATGACCCATTGAAATGCATCCCTTTACATTTACTGAAATTAGCAAGTGTGCTAGAGTTAAACCCCTTTTAGACAAACACCTCTTCAGTACAAATCCAGAGTTGCATGGTAGTTTATTTTCCATGATATTTTCAACTTTTATCCTGAAAAAATGAACCCTGAGGTATTAAACTTATTTACTTTCTTCCAGGTATTAGTATGTTAAGATTGTTACATCTTTCTCCTTCTTGTTTAATATTAATACTCTTCAAGCAGTCATGTCATTTCAGACACTTTATAACACCTCTACATCTAGGTAGGTAACAAGTGATGACAACTTTTTGTCAGATTCCCATTCCGCTGCAGGGATTAACCTGACAGTTGTTTTGCTCTATTTTGTTATTGCTCTAAGCAAGTAATTCTATACAAACTTTATAGTGGAAAAAGTCCTCCTTAATTTTGCATAGAAGTTCCAGGTATTTTCAGTAAGTTGTAAATTTTAAGAAATTCAGAATGGCTGGTTAACTGCATGTGTTTTATACACTCTAGAGGAAGTGAATGGAGGAGAACAATTTCTGTTTTGGGACAGTTGACAACAGAAATATTTGAGAACCATTTGATAAGTTTGGTGTAACAGGCTTCTAACTCTTGTAGTATCCTGAGTATCTTATCATAATGGGTTATTTTGACACTGTTCAAAAGTAGTATCCAATTCTGCTTCTTTAGTTACAAAAAAGCATTAAAAATAAAGTTTATAATGCTACTAACAGTTTTTCATTAAAATGTAATTCTTTTAGGAAAAGAACTGAAAAACTTGAGGCTGGATACACTACATTTGAGACAATTAGAGGCTTTAAGACTGATGAAGGCTTTTAAAAATCCTAAAAAAAAAAAAAGAAAATCAGGTGGACAAGAACACAATGTTTTGACTGTGATAACAGTCTCGCACTAACATTATATTCCACCTGAGTATTAAAGAGTGCATGGCAAAGGACACAGGGCTCTGACTGATAAGCACTGCAGCAAACTGCTGCAGCAGTTACACATTACAACACACAGACCATTCTGCCTTCTGCCAGCTAGGACAATTGAGTGTCCCAAAAAGAAAAGTCTCTTCAGCAGGCTACATTTTCTCTTCATGGAAAGTGCAGGGTGACTCCATGATTTTGGCTTAAGAAGTAGCGCCATTCCCATACCTGAGCTATCAGAGGTTAAACTGGAACAGCACCATCAAACCTAGACCTGGTACTTCAATCTCCACAAACATTTAAGAATCTAATAGGCCAATTCCAATGTTTTATGATTTATGGGAGAGGAAGCCTACCCAAGGGGTAGTGTCCTATTAGAATATTTTATTTCAAACTACTTCTGTCAGAACTGTAATGAGAGAAGCGCTGTTTGAGCCTAGTAGAACCTTGAAGAGTTTAGTAATTTTTCATAGGTCTCTGGAAGAGCTGGTGACAATAATCTGTGCTGAGCCTCAAAATTTCATCTACTGACAGACTTTTTTTTCTGCATTTATACCTAACCTTCTGAAAGTATAAAGAATTTCCAAGGTATGAAGGCAGAGTGTAGTTACAGCAGCTCTGAGAACTTTCTTTGCCAGAAGCTATCTCCTAGCTGTCGCAGCTAACTTACCATTAATTGCACAAGATAAACTGGATAGTAAGCATCATTATCACCATCATACCCAGAGCTCTCAAACACCTGACCACAAGTTAACTGAAGTACATTACACAGCTAGATTAAAACATTACGTATTAAAACAATACATAGTAACTGTTGTTAAGTTTAACATGTACAGGTACTGAACAAGATGGCAAAGGCCAAACAGCCTCCAGCTCCCAGGCAGCTGGCAAAGTTGCTGCAAAAATGAACACAAAACTCCTGCAAGCTAAGTAGCAGAATTTATATGTAATGTCAAAAGGCTGAACAACTCATTGGGATTTCTAAAAGGAACACAGCTATCTTCTTAACACAGAAATGTCCCTGGCTAAGCTAGACTATGTGAACTTATTTTTTTTACAGTTATTTATCCCTTGTATGATATCCTGTTTATGACTGGATGATTTTTTTCTGTAATCACCTGTTTTGTTGGATTAAAAGTTGCCTTCACCTACCACATTTCTTGTGAAGAATGAAGTTCTCCGTAGCATGTCAAAAACATAGCCTGAAGCAGCATTGCTTTGCTAAAATGCAATGGCTTGGCTCATATCACAGAATGATAGAATGGCCTGGGTTGAAATGAGCCTTAAAAATTACCTGCTTCCAACTCCTGCCATGGGCAGCACCACCTTTCACTACACTAGGTTGCTTAGAGCTCCATCCAAGCTCGCCTTGAACACTTCCAGGGATGGAAAATCGACAGCTACTGGGGGCAACCTGACCTAATGCCTCACTACCCTCACAAGAAAGAATTTCTTCCTAGTATCTCATCTGAACCTCCTTTCAGCTGGAAACCATTCCCCCTTATCCTGTCACTACCTGTCCTTGTAAAAAGTCCCTCTACACCTTTCTTGCAGCCTCCCTTCAGGTACTGGAAGGCTGCAAGGAGGTCACTTCAAAGCTTCCTCTTCTCCAGGCTGAACAAACCAAATTCTCTGAGCCCTTCCTAACAGGAGAGGTGTTCCCTCCCTCTCTAGTTTTGGTGGCCTCCTCTGGACAGCTCCAACAGTTCCATGTCCTTCCTGGGCTGGGACCCCAGAGCTGATGCAGCTCTGCAGGTGGGGTCTCACCAAAACAGAGAAGAGCAGAGGGCAAGAGGCCTTCTGCCTGCTGACCACGCTACTTTGCATAGAGTTCAGGACATCCTTGGCTTTCTGGGCTGTGAGTGCACATATCTGGGTCGTGTCCAGAACATCCAATTTACCTTACCAGTTAAAATAAACCAGGTTTATCTGAATATCTGTGTTAAAAGTGGCCATATAAAATGCTGTGTCAGCAGATTGCTAGAAGCCGTGACTCATGTAAACAACAGTGGCAGAAAGCTAACATCTTCTTGCACTGGCATTACTGAATGGCCTGTCCTGTATGCCATTCCATGATGAAGGATTTATTTTGGCTCCAAGATCAGTTGTTCAAAGCTAAACAGAAGCAAAGTATTCTTACATCCTAACCAGTGTGAACACTGAATTAGAAAAAGTCTGTGTATTGACAAGACCAGCTGAAAACAAAACTCCATGTCTTAAATTGCATACCTTTCTTCTTGAGTAGCTGTATTTCATGTTCATGCACCTGATTTAGAAAGGAAGAAGTATAAATAGAAAATAAAAATATCTCCAGAGTCCTACTTACCTACAGCCGTTGGCAATGAGCTCATAGGGGAGCACAGACAGAACACCCTTAAAGATTTATCTTGTCATTACTCCGCAAGCTGAGTAGCAGCAGAGATGGCTCCAATTTATCCAGGTGTTCAATAGCCTCTAGAAAAACTTACTCACCCAAGATCTGCTATTTGCCTTTGGTACTCTGATCAAATTGTGTAACTGAGCAGGGAATTTGTGTAACTCACCTGGGAAAACTGTGTTAGGGTACACAACAAAATTGCCCTCACACACTGAGAACATATTTAACAAAACACTGAAACAATTCTCTCTTAGTAGACCATTTCCCTTCCCATTTTACTGTTGTTTTTTCTTATCATCATGCTCACCAGGTTGCTTTTTGATAAAATAACTTTTTGAGATAAGAAGACTAATGAGACATTTCAGGACTTGTCTCAAAAGTAACATGTTTAGGTAGGAAAGAATCTTAAAATATTCTGCTACTTCAGGCAGTGCACTAATTTATAAAATTTACCAGTATGTTCTAATTGTATTCAGTTGTTATTGCATTATCTGAAAACAGAAACCAGACTGAGAAGTGGCACACACATTCTACTGCTCAAGAATTAAAACAAAAACAAACAAACAAACAGCCTCCCCACAACTGATATAACCTGTGGATTCACAATCTTGTAATCTGGAAACTAAGCACACATGACATAGGACCCAGAAAAATAGTGTGAAAACAAACAGAAAAATTTCTAAATTTTCTCTTCAGAGAATGAGAATTAGAGTCTCTTTTCCTGTCTCCTGGCTGTGCCATTTAATTTTTTTCTCCTGATTGCCAGGACAAGAATATCCCCTTTCATATGATGAAGTATGACAAAACCCACATATCTAGGAAGGAAGGAAGTCACGTTAACAGCAGTTAGAAAATTTTTGCCAAATTCAGCTTTACTTAGATTTCAATGTCTTAAATGCTTGCATCTGGGCAAAACCAAAGTCCAAGGTTCAAGAAGATGAGAAAGTAGTCATAATTGGTTCTCAAACATTGCTTAAACAGTGAGCAATAGCTTATAAAACTGAGTATTTTTTACATAGTGCAATACCACCTTGTAGTCACTGTGCATAATGCTGGCATAAACAGCACGAATGAAGGAAAAAAAATCTAGAAGAAAACATAAAGCAAATGAAAAAAAAATAGGTAACTGTGAAAAAGGAAGGAGAAAAGTGCAAAGATAAACACTTGTGAGAAAAAACAGAGGAACACAACTTTTATTGGAGGAAAGAAAAGTGGAGGAGAAAAAAACAAGTTATGGGAAATCCTACTAATCGAACAGTCATAAGATTTTCCTGGTGTGTAGCTGTGATTTATATAGGATTTTCAGGGCAAGACATATTTTTCAAAGGCCCACAATATTCACTGCCTAAACAGATTTCCTTCTTAACCTAACAGCATATTTGAAATTAGAACATATATTCCATGTATGTAATATATGCCATCCTTTGAATAGCGGCTTGACTTGAATCTTATTTGAAGAAAAACCCCATTGTCCTCCATACTTGTTTTTCTCTTGGACTAAACTGAATCATCATAGTCTTTGTAATCATACAGCAAAGAAATTATTTTTCCCAATCTAGTACATTCAAGGTTCTACAGTGGCAGTGTTCTTTATGTATTCTGACAGTGCCCTGTAATTAACACGACTCTAAAAAGGAACACCAGAATAAGTTAATAATGATAGATTGTACCTGCGTCTTGTACTTAAGCGGCAAACTCGCAGAACGTTTGAAGATGGGTAAATTCACATTTGCCAGAGGAGCACTATTAACCACACGAAGAACAACAAAATGGATTCTCTAAGAAATCAGGCTTCAGTTCAGAATGATGGGTTTGCTCCACTGAACAAAAGATGTTTGACCACTTCCAGCAGGCTGTGTAACAGCTCAGGAAGAGACAGAATGAAAAAACAAATCATCTTACGACAAGCACACAAGAAGATAATGGGATGCCAGAACAACAACAGGTCAACACCCTGGAATGAATGCTTAATAACTAAGGACACTTCAGAGTACCAGAGAAATCCATTCTGGGCATGGTTATCTTCAACAGTCTTTTAAATTGCTTCACTAATGAGTATGTTTACAAAATCTGCAGTTGACACAAAGCTAAAGGGATTTGGTGAGCACCATAAAAGAGAGAATTGGAACTGAAATGGATGTTGAGAAATTGCAGATGCTCAGAAACCATTAAGATAAAATTAAAAAAAAAATCAAGTGTAGAGTGTTATTCTTGTAAAAACATACACACAAAGCTGGGACTATTTTCTTGGGAAGTACAATGGCAGCCTAAAAAGAACAAAGGGAGAAAGAGGTAACACTGTGTGCCTCTCCTCTCCTGTAAAATAGTATATCAAACTAAACTCTAGAACTTCAGAGACTACATAATAGGAACAGTAACACATTATCTCTGCAAGCCAGCTCACCTTCCTCACACACCAGCTTTACTCAGGAACGTATTCAGAAGGCTCTTTCGACTGAAGATTGTTATTACACTCTATTTAGCCTTGAAAAGATCTCACTAGAATATTGTCTTTTCAACATCACACTCACAAAAACACCTTGAGAGTTTAGAGCAAAGGCAGCTACTATGGAACAGGCTCTGTTTTTTAAACCTCCATTTTCTAAATACAGATAGATGAGCATGTCTCCAGAAAAAAAAGGCTAAGGGGAAAGGGGCATGAGTACTAGGCATATCCATGAAAGTTGTATTGGAACCCAAGTTTTACTTTTAAATTAAATAGTAATTAACTTTTCCACAAGAGAAGGAAAAGCTTGAACCAGCTCCAGTCAACTTTGTTGTCAATCATACCAGGCTGAGCTAGCTACACTCTACAATGAACCATGGTACAGTCATATTACATGCCACAGAACAACAGATGGTTGAAGAGTGACCTTCCCTTCAGGATTCACCCACTTCAGGTAAAGTATTTTTCCCCTTTAATAGGTAGGTCAGGAGAAGACCACTGGATGACACCAGCCTCCTTGTTCAAGCAGGATCCCCTAGGGCACGGTAGTCAGAATTTTGTCTAGACTGCTTTTGAGTACTCCAGGGAATGAGACTCCACAACTGCTCTGGGCAGCCTGCTCCAGTGCTCCATTAGTAGAGAATTTCTTCCTCATCTTCAGGTGGATGTTTCTATGTTCCAGTTTCTGCCCATCACTCAGCATTACTAAGAACTCGGCTCCATCCTCGTGACATCCACCCATCAGATATTCAGATATTTATACCTATTGATGCGATCTTCTCTCAGTCTTCTCTTCCCCAGACTGAATAGGCCCTGTCCTTCAGCCTTTTTGCATATAACTGGGATGCTCCAGCCCCATCTATGCTGCCTGCCGCTGGACAAACTCCAGGAGCTACATGCCTCTATGGTCCTGAGGAGCCCAGAATGGGACACATTGTTGAATTTCAGACAGTTCCTCTCTGCCCTCCTCTTCAACCTGTTGAAGTCCTTCCGAAATGTTGCACAGCTATCGGGCGCATCGGCCACTCCTTCCAGATTTGTTTTGCCAGTGAACTTGCTGAGGAGGTATCTGACCCTTCATCCAAGCCACTAACAAGTTAAGCAATACTGGACCAGTAGTGAACCCCTGGAGACACTAGGAGAGACATGCTTCCAATGAGACCCTGTGCCGCTGATTCCAACCCTTGGAGATCTGCAGCTCAAGCTCAGGAAATATGGGCTGGATGAGTGGACAGTGAGGTTGCAGTGAAAACTGGCACCCCGCTGTCCACTCATCCATCCCACACTTCCTGAGCTGGCCTGTGAGTATAACACCAGTTATGTCAAAGCATCAAAACTCTTGCTCCAGGTAAATATCTGCCGCTCTTCCCTCTCATCTACCCAGGTAGTTGTCTCAGCACAGAGGGCAATCAGGCTGGTTAAGCATGCTGACTACTCTTCACCATCTTCGTGTGCGGAGGCAGCCTCCAGGATGAAACATTTCATTACCTTTTCAGGAATTAAGATGAGACCATTGGCCTGTAGCTCCCTGGGATCGCCTTCCTGCCTCCTTTGAGGACCAGGGTGCTGCTTGCTTTCCTCCAGTACTGTGGCACCTCTCCTGACTGCCATGACCTTTCAAAGACCTGAGAGAGGCCCAGTGATCATGTCTGCTATTTCCTTCAGCACTCAGAGGTATGAAGGAACCCATCAGAGCCCATGGACTTGTGGATGGCAAGTTCACTTCTTTATGATTTCCCTAGACCCAGGAAAGAACATTTTTCTCCTCTTTTGGTTTTTATGCAGAAGCCTGAGCATAAAGCCATCTTCTTGGAATGTTTTAGTTTTAGCTCTTTTTCACTGGCCACCCAGACTAAAGCAGCTGGATTCTGCTAAGGACTGGCTGAAATACTCAAAAAGAAAATTTTCTGCTATTCTATTGCAGCGAGGGCAATTGTCTCTGGCAAACAATTTGTAGCAAACACAGAAACAGCACCACTAACTGTTACAGCAGGGGATTCAAGGTGGTAATGGTGAGGTTGCTGTAAACATCTGAAACTCCCTGGTGGTAATGACCTCCTTTTAGCAGAAGTGTCCCTGCAAGAGTGCCACTGATACATCGGTTTCTAAACAGATTCATTATGTTGGTATCATTCTTCACATAAACAAGCTTTAGTTCCACAACAAGATATCTAGCTAATCAAAGACATACCTATTTTTGTAGTGGTACCTTATCTAGTTTGAGAATTTTACATGCTATTTTACCGTTAATGGCCACATCCAAACCATTAAATCAAGTTAAGGGCCCTCATCTTTTCTTCCTTTTTCTATGTCAGATAAATTAATAGGGGGAAAACAAATTTATCCTATAGTGTGTGATTATTTATCATGTTTACATATTCATTATGCACAAAGCTTCAGCTACTTAAGTCTCATATAGGGAAGCCTTACTGACCCCTTCAATTAAGATTTTCATATCAGGCATTCATAACATGCCTCCCTTGACAAAAAACACCGCATGTCTCCCATCCCCTGAGTACAGATTACAATGAGATTTAATGGTACTTCATCAAAACACAAAAAGCCTTCAGACTGACACCAGCAACAGGCATGTTCATGTTCTTGCAAAATGAAATCGACTGTGGCAACCTTCCCAAATAAACATAATCATTAACTAAATATAGCTGCATCTATTCCAGACTCAAGAGACTTTTTTATTTTGCCTAAAAAAATAGGCTTTTATTTCTTTTTCTTCTTTGTATGCTTTCTAACAAAAAAGACTAGCTTGACCTCGTTTAGAATGGCTTGAGTGCTGCTGAATCCAGCAAACAGTTGAGCTATCTTGAAAGAAAGCTTCCCCTCCATTATTTAATGTTTGTTTTCTCTTCTGCAGAGAGAAAAGGCAAACAGTCTTCAGATTTACGCTGGGGAATGGAGGAGGAAAAACAAACCACAGATGCAAATGACTGCCTAATGAGAGTTTCAGTATTAAGAAAAGGGTATTAAGAAAAAAAAAATAAAAAAGGATCTCTTTACCCCTTTCATTTCCATTAGCATAATTTTCCAAGAATGTTAACTACATTCTTTTATCTCTTAGACACCAGTTTGCAGCTTAAGACAATGGTAAAAACAAAGCTATAAATTACAAGTGGATCAAAAGATTTACATAATGACATAAGTTATTTTGTATATTAAGATTTGAATGATTAAATTTCTTTGATTTCGTTCCCAAGTAAATATTTTTCACTGGTGAACAATGGTGAACTGAAAATGTAGCCTTTTAGACTTTTTAACTTTATTGATACTTAGTGCTATCAAGTTAGCACTGATTCTTACATGACTATATTTTGGGATTTTGGTCATTCACACAAAAAGACGATGAAGCTAACAGTTAAGCCGGAAAACTACAGAAACAGTAGTAATTAGCATTGTCTTGCCAGCATTGCAGATTGGTGATTTGAACAATAAAAAGAGCTCTAAGCTAAACACCATGTAAACAACACCTGTCACTTTAAGACCACAAGATGCATTTAGTGCTTCCAGCACTGCTTCAGGTCTTTAACTACTGCACCTGACCACAGCAGAGGAACTTCACGTAAACTCGGCCACCTGAGCCTCTGTGGTAGCTACTGATTTTACTTAGGTTCCTACGAGCATTCTTTCTCCACAGTACAAAGTGAAATTTTACTTTCAGAATGGCAAATACTGCCAAATACGATCATAAAAAACCGCATCTGCTTGTAACACCAAGTACGACAGTCTGACTGTTATTTTTTTTTTTTTTTGTCTTTACAACCCACGTGCAAGAAAAAAACAACAAACCCTCAGACAGGCGGGCCCATTATTTTAATGAAGTACTTAGTCGCCTGTTACACGAACAGGTATAGCTTGGGGAAAAAAAAAACCACCAAAAAAACCCCCAAAAAACACCCACACAAAAACAAACAAAAAAACCCTCTGCAGCCCCTGCAATCCAGGTAAACCACCTAAACCAAAAAAAAAAAAAAAACCAAAAAACAAACAAAAAAAAAACCACCACACCCAAGCAAACTTAAAAACCCTCAACAACAACAACAAAAACCCCAAACCAAACATCCAAAACCCGGAAGCAGCAGCACACGGAACTGGAAAGCGTACTTCCAAATCAACTTTAAGAAAACCGACTCACACGGAAGCAAGCAAGACGGAACATACATAACTGCACCATTCCCCCTCCCAACCCCGCAGAAAAAAAGAGCTCCACCGCGGTTCTTCACCCGGGTTCGTTCCATCCGCCGGTGCCTCGGCAGCCGCCTCGGCTCCGCACCGTGAGGGGCTGCGGGCAGCCTCGGCGCCGCCGCCGGAGCCTGCCTGACAGGCCGGCTCCGCTGCAATGTTCTCAGCAGCTTGCTCTCGTCCACGACAGCACCCTCTGCTACCGGAGAGAGGGGACGGGGTCTAAGTTTTCCCCCCCACACGTTTGTTGGTTTTGTTTTTAAAGGGCAGGAGACACCCCCCGCTCCGGACACAACGCACACACTCTCGCTCCGACAGCCAGACACAGCTGATCCCAGGCCCGTCAGGCTGGCTCCTCCCCACCCCTCCAGCGGGGCAGAGGCGCGGCGCAGTTCCAGCACCTTCTTCACCTCTTCCCCAAACTAATCCCGCCAGTGCCGCCCGCGCCCCGCCGCCGCCACCGTAGGGGAGGATGTCCTGCCCCTCTCTCCCCGCCGCAGAGGCCAGCAGGGACTGGCGGAGGAGCGCGGCGGCGGCACCCGAGGGCAGCGCCGGCCGCCGACCGCTGCACGGCCGGCGCGAGAGCCCAGCGCCCGCCCCGCGCGCGGCGCCGCGGAGCGCAGCGCACCCCGCCCCGCGCGCGCCTGCACACCTCCGCTCCCCCGCAACCGGCCCCCCGCGTGAACGACAGCGCCCCGGGCCAATAGAATCGCCCCTTCTACGCAAGGGGGCGGGCACTCCCTGCCCGGCGGGCCAATGGCAACACCGCTGCCTGAGCAGTGGCGTCCGCGAAGGGAGGGGGCCGGAGGAGGGGCAGGAGTTTAGGAATAGGAGGGAATGGCTGTCATCAATGAAGTCATGTTCGTAATCTAGTCCCTCGCTCCGGTTCTGGACTCGGGTGACTCACTGACGGGGGAGAGGAGCGACAGTCAGCACGGCGCTCCGCCCGGGCGGAAGGTAAATACAACTTGCAACTCGGTCCAACCCCGCCAGCTCCCGGTGCCCGGCACGGTCCTTTATTGTCAGCGGCCGTGCCGGCTCGCACCGTGCCCACCTTCCCTCTCCGCATCGCTCCCCTTCGCCGCGCACGGCCCCGCCGGTCCCAGCCGCCGCCGTGCCACCTGCTTCCTCTCCCCACCTTCCCCGGTGCCCGGCCCTCCCGAATATTTATATCCCCCAGTGGGTGGAGAGAAGAAAGTTTTGATCCGGTATTATTCTGGAATAATCACGATGCGGATCTCCGGAGTGGCAGCGACAGAACCCCCACGGAGTCGCCGGTGGCTGACTCGTGAGTCAGCGGCACTCTCGGTCTTGCCGCCCAGCGAGCGTGTCACGGGCTGCGGGCGAAGCGGCTACGGGAGAAATAGATCGACAACAGCGAGCGACAGCCCACACGGACGGGCCGTGGGCGGCTCCGCCGCAGCTGCCGAGGGTCGCAGGGTGAAGTTCAGGGTGTCCGGAGGCAGCCGAGCGCGGTGCGGTGGGGCTGTTTCTCCGCCCTGGCACACGCTGGCGCAGACCCAGCCGAGCGAGGGGAAGTGGGGAGGCTTGGGCAGGGAGGAACATGGTGCATGGGGGAGCGGTCTCGCCTGCGAGGAGAGTAGCGGCATTCCCCGGCAGAGACAGGGAGGCCATGATCCGGATCATCTCGCTGCCTGCCTGTCACAAACATTGCACACGCCGGGGAGGGGGAAGAAGCGGGGGCTGGGACTTTAGCCCAACAGGGCTGCGGCTCCTGTTGCTTTTCGGTCTCTTGTTTTTAACTGTGCAGTCCCTCCTGCTGTAAAGGTGTCGCGGTTTACTTCCCGAAATAGCTTGCATGTCGTCCTACCCCTCCCGTTTTCCCTGCAGAAATTCGCCCCCCTCCTCCTCCCCACCTCCTAGCAGAGTAGCACAAAACATGCGCTTACAATTTTGGAATCGCCTGCCAAGCAAAAAAGCGTTTTATTTCCGGTGTGCGCGGAAATTTATTTTTTTTTAACCCGGCCGGGCGGGAGCGAGGATGCACAGGCGCGCGGATGCTCAGGTAGCTGCGGCTCGCCTGCCCCTATGTCGAGAGAGGGGACGGCGGTGTTTGGCACCTGGAAAAGTTCTGTGCCCAGCCGGAGGCGGGGGTGGGCGGCAGAGCGCTGCTGCAGCCGGCTGCCGGGCGGGGCCGGAGGGCAGCGGAGCCCGTCCCCGGAGCGCTGCGGGGCAGAGGCGGGAGGCGGCGGCGGGCGAAGAGGATAGGAGGGTGGGTGGCCTTTCTCGTCCCTCCGCCTGAGCAAGCGGCGGCGGATCAGGAAGTCACCGCCGCCGCACACAGGCGCACAGACATATTTGGTCGTTGTGACATGGTGGCGGAGGGAAGGAGAGGCGGGGAGACGGGCCCAGCCCAGTCCTGAGGCATGACCCGGCCGCCCGCCCGCCCGCCTGCGGCCGAGGTACGGGGCCGTGCGCGGGCAGCGCCGTCAGCAGCGCACCCGCTGCTTCACGGAGGGGCGGGGGCAGGCGGCAGCGGGGCCGCATTTCCAGGCAGGAACGTTTTACAGCCTGTCGGCCGGGGAGAAAACTTTCCAGAAAGGCTGGGAGGGGAAAACAGGGCCCTGCTGGTTGTGCGCGCCCGCCCCGGCGCCTTGGCGGGGGAGGCGGCGGGCGGCCCGGCGCCGAGGCCTGCGCGCCGCCCGTCCTGCCAGGGCCCGAGCACCCGAGGGCAGAGCAGCGGTGCTGCCGCGGAGGGAGGGAAGGAGGGAGGGAGAGAGGGAGCGGCCGCCCTTGCCCCGCCGCCCCCCGGGGCTCCCGGGTCCTCGGCGCGGCTCTTCCTTGTGTCCGCGGTGCGTGCAGAAATGGAGTTTCTTAGGTTGTCTCCTCCCCTCTTAAATTTATAATGGTGGAACTACAAACTGCGCACGGCTGGAAAAGTTACAATTCTTCTAAACTCGGTCTGAAGTTACAGTTTAACGATTGGCTTTTTTTTTTTTTTTTTTTTTTTTTTTTTTTTTTTTTTTTTTTTTCCTCTCCCCTGAGCGTGCGTTGTGGTCAGGTAAAGGGAGTGTTAAAGTGTCTGCAGATTACATACATCGTACCGAATTTGGTTTTTCTTGGTATCTGCTTCTAATGTTTGATATTCAGACTTTACGTTAGCGCTGTTCTTTTTAGGATGTATTTTTATGAATATTTATGTGAGTATGAATATGCAAGTAAATAACCGGCTGAAGAATTGAAAATGAAAATGTGTTGATTTTTCGGTTTTTTGTTTGGTCGGGTTTTTTACCGCTTTAAGTATTCTGTATGCTCTCAGTGAAGAATTGATCTGGGGTCGGTGACACTTAGCGTTGTTCCGTTTGCATTCTCTTCTGTTTTGCTTTAACTTTCTGAAGTGTTAAGTGGTTTTAACTACAGCCTTTAAGACCCAAAAGATAAACACTGTACCAGAATTTAATTCCTTTGGTAGCATACCATTTGGTAGTATACCAGTATTACTTGTTCGGGGTGGGGCAGTCTCCTCTGTGCAAGTTACTATTGTTGTGCAAATACGGGCACACTTTCTCTTTGGGGACCTAATTGCCCTATTATTGTCTCTGACTTTGTTTCTTTTGTCCCTTTGTGATTCTAAGGGGAAAAAAAAGTAGTGTACCAGAAGGATAGGCTTGGCTCAAGGCAGTTTTTAATGTATATATATTTATATATATGTAGGTATCAGTAATAGAAAGTAAAAAGACTGTATTGATAGTGGGCTTTTAAAATTTAGAGTGGATCATACAGCATATGTGGACTTGCCAGAGGTGAGGGTAAATCTTCATTAAAAACATTATTTCTTTCATGAGTTATATCTCAGCTGTAAGACTGGTATTTCTGTGGTGTTGCATCGAACATGTGCCAAAAGAGTGCGTTCAAAGCAGTCTTAGATCTTTTCTTTTGTTCATTTCTGAAGTAGTCTGTGAACGTTTCTTGTCGAGTTTGAAAAGTGCTTTCGCCAGCACCTGAGGCTTGAAAACTGACAAGAGAAAAAGTCCTTCAGCTGGCATACTTACATTACATATATTCGTGACAAAGATGTGTTTGAAATTACTATCTCCGGATACATTTTTCTCAGGTTTTGTTGGACTTTTGAATTTAAGGTCAGGATGTGCACAGTATCAACTTAAAAAAATGTCTACACTACTATTCTACTGTTTTTTGCCGTCCTGATGAGTAATATTGCTGTGAACTACAAGTGATCCTTTTCAGAAGGAAACTTCACATTCTTTTTATGGTTTAGAACATTTTTGCAAATTAATGTCCATTAGGTTTCTGTGTGTTTCCTGCTGCAATCAAAGTTCTCTATATGTAATAGGTGTTTCCTGGACCTCCATCACTTCTGGACTCTGTCAGGTTAGGTTGGGGTTTTTTTCTATTCTCTAGTGGAATAGTAAACACAACATTATGGCATAAAGATCACTTGTAATAAAATTGGCATTAGAGAATAACTCATGTCTTATTCCCAAGATAAAAGAAAGAAGGATGAATAAGGAAAGGAATTAAAGCTTTCTTAAACATAGCTTTGATGGTTTGTAAATACAGTAGAATGAGAAGACTAACACTGAAATTTGTTTTCTTTGTTTCTGATACATGTAAAGTCATTACTTGATAGGCATTAACATTTTCCTGTCTGTCTCCAGTTGGCAGAGAATATTTTCTATTTATCACTTTGAGCACACAGGTGGATCATTTAGAGGTGGGACATTGGAGAAAATGTTAAAAATAGGTTTGTTTTTACAGGAAATAGATGTTTTTCATACATATTTTCATTGCTATTTTGCAACAAGTAACTTTTTTAATACCAGTAACTTTTAAATGTAATTTATAACAGTCTTCTCCCTTCTTCCTCCTCTTCGCTGCTTGAGTAAGGCCAAGGCCTCTTGGTAATACGGTGCATTCCTTTCCTTCTGCCTGCATCTCTTTACTACTTTTTATTTAGAAACTAATGAGAAGACAGTGTTCAAGAATTCTGATTAATACCTTTAGTAAAGCTCACAGTATGAAAACTTATCATTTAGTAGTGTCTTGTATCAGTTTTCTGTGCCTGACATTTACAGTGGCATCTATGTATGTAGCAAACCTGGGATTGGTCTTGGACGTTGTCTGATGGCAATTAAACTTTTGACTGCAGCTGTCTGCTCTCCTCTTTTCCTGGGGGCTACTGTCTTCTGCAGCAAAGCTATCAGAAAGGATCATATGTCTGTGCTGTCGTGTCTTCACAGTAAAGTCTGGCAGGATAGCTTAGCCCAACTTGTGTGCACTCCGATTTGTGATTATGTCTTTTGACAGTCTGGAGTACTTTCAACTCCCAGCTGTTAACAAGTCATTTTTCGCTGCTGATGTTAGTTTTTTTCTTGAGAGGGTAGGCTGGAAGCTAGAGCAGTTGAGAAAAGTAGAAGTTTGTGTAAAGCTGGAACATCTATGCAGTAGGAGTAAGAATTTCTACAGGAATATTTCACGATGAGGAGTACCGACTGTCATCCTAAAGTCAACTGTCTCTTATACTACATGACTCCACAATGAAGTTTCTGATGTAAGCATTCCACCCGTTTTGTGGGCTCTGTGGGGATGCCTGCAACAGTTCCTAGTAGAGGGCTAGACATGCCGCTAAAATAGTCCTGCAGAGTTTTTTTTCTTTGGGCCTAGGTCTCTGGATAAGTAATTAAGGTTGAGTGTTTCTGGTTCTGTGATTTGTATTTCAGACTACAAATTCCCTTGCAGAAGGCTTTAAAGTTACACTGACATTGCGTACATGAGTATGCAAAGGCAGAATCTCAGCTGTTAGTGTGTTTGGCTTCTCTTACATGAGCTAATAACTCTGGTATATGTTAGTTGCAGATTTGAGTCTTCTCACTGTTTTTTATTGTTTCATGTAAACCTCTTTGTTGATTGAATTGTCATTTAATCAAATGACAATAGTTAAATCATGATAAAAGGTAATGCGGTGTGTCCTGTGAAGTTGTACAATTCAAAATAGTGCTTTGCTTGCAAGTATGATAAGTTATTTAGTGATGATGAGCTTCTATCATTACTAATCAGCCCTTCTACTTTGAGCATATTAATTTGATTATAGTTAGCAGATTATGCAAGTAATGCAAATCACTGACTATAATTTCGTGTTTTCTATGATAATATAATAAAGATAACTCCTTTAGCCTATAGAGTATCACAAGTTTATAGTTTATCTTTTCAAAGCCACTTGTGAGTCATGTCTGCAGTTGGAAATGTGCGCGGAGAAGTTGATTGTTAATTATTTCTCTGTGAAGACAAAGTTACAGTCAGCTTTTCAGTATCTGTGTGGCTGTTGTCTGGGTCCATATTTCATCAGCTCTAAGCAGTGTAGTTTCCTTACTTTCCACTACACATCCAAGGCAGGAGATGTGGCCAAACCATCCTGGCTGAGGTTCAATTTAGGTTGAGAGGAAAGGCAGAAGTATTATTGGATGGTGAAGGGAACTAGCTAGAAGAATTATAAATACTTGCTGCTCCATCTGTTCTTAGACTCGGTGAGTGCCCTGTCAAAGCAGTCTGTAATCCCTGGATCTTTTTGGATGTACAGCTGGTCTTGAATTCCAAAGTAATGCAAATGGTTTTTTACCTGCTGTGTTTTCATTTGGGATCTGCTAATACTTCCTTATGCAAAAAAAAAAAAAAAAAAAAAAAAAAAAAAAAAAAAAAAAAAAAAAAAAAAATTCCTGCTTTGTTACCTTTGGGTTTGTAGCAGGTTTTTACCAAAGCGTGTGTAATAGAAGCAGAACTGATGGAGACCTTATTGTACAGTGAATTAGTTACATCTGCAAAACTTTCTAGGTGGATGTGAAATGATAGTGGAGAAACATTTATGCTTAGAGACTGTTATTTCAAATTGTTTACAGTGCAGATATTTACTGTCCTAAACAGTTTGATCTAGAAAGAGTTGAGCAGAGATCTTAAGTCTCTTTTAATCTTCAGATCTTGGTTTTGTGGCTTTTCTTTGTACTTGGATCTGGGTAAAGTTACTGTGACATACAATGGATGCCTTTTTTATTTCCCTGTCTTAGCTCTGGTTGTGTCCAGCAGAGGTGGAGAAATTCTCTGAGACCACAGGAAGAACCATGTGATTCACTACAACTAATTCAGTTGCCAGTTGTTCATTTGGGGCTGTTCACAAAAGAGAATTGGTCATGTTTATGTACACAGATCTAAGAGGTGGTAAGGGATTACGGTTCAAGGGAAAACACCATCCTGTTTGAAGTTATGTGAATAATACTACTCCAGTGAGTGTTTTGGGGAAAATGTGAGATTGAGCACTTGAAAAACAATTAAACAATGTATAATGTGTTCAAGAATCAGGGCCAAGAGCCTCATAATTTGGAACAATAAGATGGTATTTTTATTTTTTTTTTCATTTTACTGTAGTCTTGTAATTTGTTGGAAACATTTACTTTTTTTTTCCTAACCTCTCCTTCTCCCTTGCTTTTTAATTCTAACAGGCACTACTCATTAAAAAGCAGTCCAAAGAAATAGGTCAACACTGGCTTTTGGCAGGGAATTGGCTTCATATTGCTTTTTTGCATTGCAGGCACCAGAATTTAGCCAAAATAATACCAATACTACCTGCATTGAACTTGGCCGCTGTTGGACCTGTTGTCTTTTGTAGATTTTTGCTTTGATTTTACTGAGACTTTCATAAAGCCTAAATGAATTAGGTATCTAGCTTTCACTGAATTTTAATGAGAGCAGGGGTCTAATTTTTGTGGGGGTTTTCTTAATACAATCTCAGACTTAATAAATATGAACTAAGCTATTTTTGAAACATGTTAAACTATAAACGTTTTAACGGGTTGGTTCTGTGACTAGATACTTAGTTAAGAGGGCCATACTGTGTTCTGTTTTAGGTCAGTGGCACTTTTTTAAATTTTGTGGACTACTGTTGCCTGAGAAAATAGCTTTGTCTTTATTTCCATGACTGTATTCAGAAGGAGTTATTACTTGCAATTAAGTAGTATTTTCCAATTCTTTATGTTCCCCAGTATAGATTTTATAAATTACTTTTTTTTTTCTTTAATTGTTCTTTGACATACAAGATGTCTGAGTACAAATCTGATAATTCCCAATTATGTGAGATGGGGTGAGTGTATCTTTGCTCAGAGAAAGGTGATGAAGGGACTTGGTCTAGTTTAAGTGATACAGACATTCAGCTCTGGTAGTTACTATTTTTCATAGTTTGGACACTTGCTATCCTATCAAAAAGAATTCTAAATTTTTCCAGTTTGCATACAGGATATGTTTAATGTGTTTGTAGATGGCAGTGTTACTAATGGACATGAAATGAGCTAGTTTTTTATGAGAGCCATGGGTTGAATTTGAAATAGGATGAATAGGTGAATAGAGGGTAAGATCTTAATACCCATTTTAGTGCATGGGTATAGGTAGATGTCTTTTGTGAAACAAGATATTTTGGGATCCTGTATACTGGTAGCACTTTTGTTATTGATTGTGTTGTGGTTCTGTACACATTCTTCTGGATGGGGGTAGTGGTGCTAGGTGTATGCTTTGTTAAATGGGTTGAATTTTGCTTATAATGTACATAGCGACTCAGCTGTGAGGATGTCAGTCTTAGATTTTGCAATATCATGTTTGATGCATGTAAGAACTATTTGTTGTGTGGAAATGTGTTGTCGTTCATACGAAGCATAGACCTCTTACGGGAAGCTATGATGTTTGAAGATGTGAACATTTGATAACTTGATTTCTTTTGTGGTCCCGTTGTGGGGTTGTAGAGGACTAATTAGAGTTAGAGATTTAGAGTTTTGGACTGGGAAGCTTCATAGGCCTGTCTGTGTTTTATCTTGCAAGGAAACAGGATCCCACGGTATCAAGTCATAGAATCACAGACTATCCTGATCTGGAAGTCACCTAAAAGGATTGAGTCCAACTCCTTCCGCTCCACCGGACACCCTAAGAGCCACGCCATGTGTGGCAGAACTCTGTCAGGCTTGGTGGCATGACCACTTCCCTGGGGAGCCCATTCCAGTGCCCAAAAACCTGTGGGTGAAGAAACTTTTCCTGATATCCAACCTAAAACTCTTGTGACAGAAATTCAGGTCATTCCCTTGTGTCCAGTCACTGGTCACTACAGAGAAGAGATACAGAGGCAGTGTCTGTCCCTTCTCTTTACCTCATGAGGAAGTTGTAGACTGCAGTGAGGTCTTCCCTCAGTATTGTCTTCTCCAGGCTGAACAAGCCACATTACCTCAGCTGCTCCGTGGGGCTTCCAGTTTGGGCCTTTCACCATCTTTGTGGCCCTCCTTTGCACACTCCCCAGTAGTTTTATATCTCTCTTTCATTGTGGCACCCAGCAGTGCCCAGCACTGGAGGTGAGGCTGCCCCAGTGCAGAGCAGAGCAGGACAATCCCCTCCCTTGCCTGGCTGATGCTGTCCCTGATGTCCCCAGGACACGGGTGTCCCTCCTGGCTGCCAGGGCACTGCTGGCTCATGTTCAACTCACCACAGACCAGGGCCCCCAGGTCCCTTTCCGTGGCACTGCTTTCCAGCATCTCATTCTCCAGTCTGTCTGTACATCCAGGGCTGCCCCATCCCAGGCGCAGAATTTGGCATTTGTCTTTGTTAAACTTCATATGGTTAGTAGTTTCCCAGTCTTCCAATTTTTCTGTTTCTCTGTAGGACCTCTTTGCCTTTGAGGGAGTCAACAACTCCTCCCACTTTTGTATCATTTGCCAACTTAGTATCCCTTCAATTCCTTAATCCAAGTCTTTTAAGAAGGTAAGCCAGCGATGTGCACTTCGAGCCCAGAAGCCAACTGCATCCTATGTTGCATCAAAGGAAATGTGGCCCGCAGAGTGAGGGAGGTAGTTCTGCCCTTCTCCTCTTCCCTCATGTGACCCTGCCTGGAGTGCTGTGTCCAGGTATGGGATTCCCAGCACAACAAAGTCCTAGATCTGTTGGAGTGTGTCCAGGAGAAGGCCTTGAAGTGAAGAGGGTTAGATAAAGTACCTCCCCTAGAGGAGAAAGGCTGAGAGCAGGAATTTTCAGCGTGGTTAAGAGGTTATTTCAGGGAGACCACATTGTGGCCTTTGACTACCTGAAGGGGCCTTATAAAAATAAGGGAGAGGGACTTTGGCACACAGTGGCAGGACAAGGAGCAGTGGTTTTAAGCTTACAGAGCGTATGTTTAGATTAACAGTTAGGAAGGAATTCTCTAAGGTGAGGTTGATGAACCACTGGCACAGACTGACCAGAGAGATTGAAGTGTTTAAGGCCAGGTTGAACTGGGCTCTGAACAACCTGATCCAGTGGAAGGTGTACCTGCGCATGGCAGGGGGGTTTGCACTAGATGATCTTAAAAGTCCCTTCTAACCCAAACCGCTCTGTGTTTAAGAGCACTGTCCCTAAAGAGGAGCCCCCACTAGTGACAGGTCAACAGCCTGATGCCCTTTGTGCTCAGCCCATCAGCCAGTTATCACCCATTACATGATGTGTTTACCCAGCTGTGTGCTGGACATTTGGTCCAGAAGGATCCTGTGAGAGATGGGATTGAAACCCTTACTGAAATCCAAAAGGGTTACATCAGCTGGCTTCCCTTGATCAAGTAGGTGGGTAACTCTGTCATAAAAGTAAGCTAATTTTGACAGGGAGGACTTTTCCATCATGAACCTGTGTTGGCTGTGACTGATGACTGCATTGTCCTTCCTTCAGGCATTTTCCAATATCTCTCAGAAGAGTATTCTCCATAATTCTGCCAATCACTGAAGTGAGACTGCCAGGCCTGGAGTTTCCAGGCTCATCCTTCTTGCCCTTCTGGTAAACTGGGACGTCAGCCAGCTTCCAGTCAGCTGGGACCTATCTAGGTCCCCAAGTCCATTTGGAAATCCTTGAGAGAAGTCTCATGATGACATCAGCCAGCTCTGAGTATTCTCAGATGAATTCCCTCGGGCCTATAGATTTACAGGGAACTGGGTAGTTCCCTTGATCATTCCCAAAGCCACTGCCCTCTGGCTCAGGGCACATGGGACCCCTTAATCCATCATTGGCATTGAGGACAGAGGCAAAGAAAGCATGAAACATCTCTGCCATGTCCATGTCCCTGCTTGTGAGGTGACTGTCCTCATCCTGTAACAACAGCACAGTGTGATTTCTCCACTGTGTTTTGCTATTAATGCATAAACCACCCCCTGTTTTTATTGTCCCCCTCAACTGTGGCCCATTTCAACTGCAGTGGATCTTCAACATGACAAATTTTCTCCCTGCAGTGGGGAGCAGCATCTCTGTATTCCTCCCACATCACCTGACCTTGCTTCTGCTGAGCCTGCACCTTCTTTTTTTGCCTCTACCTCCCAAAGAAGATTGCTGCTCAGCCAAGCCATCTTCTGTCTCACCTGCTTGGCTTCTGACATTTGGGAATTGCCCTATATGACCTATAGCAGCCTCTCATGGTGGCATTTTCATTATTTACTTACGCCTTTATCTTAACCCAGGGGGTCTCCTGCTGTTGCCAGCTGGAAGTTCCATACATTCTTGTCCCTCTGTTGTAAACAATGTTTATTGTAAACAGTGTTGTATACCCCTGCTTTGCCAGCCCTGCCTATCCCTCCTGAAGGGCCTGTAAGCAATCCAGCATGGCACACCAGTCACCGGACTCACACCACTGAGTTTTGTTTATGCAAATGATGTCATACTTCTGGCACTGGGCCAAAGTTTCTTGCTCCTTTCTCATGCTGTGTAGTTCTTTGTAGCCTATGCCTCATGGGGCGGATTGAGTGATCTCAGTTCCTCAAGTTTTGGTGTGCCATCCCATTGCTTGTCACTGGCAAGGCTGGTTTTATCCCTTTCTGCCTTCCAATCTAGTTTAAAGCTCTGTCAAGGAGCCTTACTAGCTCTTGTGGTAGAACTCTTTTTCCACTCTGCGGAAGGTACATCCCTTCAGGTATCAGTACACCAACTCCTGCACAGACCATGCCATGATAAAAAAAAACCGAACAGATTCTGCCAATGATACCCAATTTTGGAGCCATGTGCCCCTGGGAAGCAGCAGACTTCCCTCTGGCTTGGGTCTGATCTACATACCAGGCCTTTGGTTCTCTTAAGAAGGGAGTCACCTGTATCAATTACCCTTCCCATTTAATTAATGGGCAGTCTTGATGAGGGTGGCAGGCTGTCTTGCCCCAGATGGTTTTCCTATCCCAGAAAGACCTTTGTCTACCTTATCAGTTGACTGTCTTGCCTGTTCCAGCGCATCATACTTCTTGTAAATGGTACAGTCCTATTTGTCATCTTCAAGTTTTCAGGAGAAAGTGTTTTTCCTAGTGTGGCCAGTGACCAGCTTCCAGGTTTTGTGTTCAGGAGACTCTGCCTTACTGCTTGGTAGGGTTCTGAGTCCACCTGCATCTCCTCTTCAGTGGAGGTTTGAGACTTCTGATAGTCTTTGAGAATAGCCTGCCAATCTCTCACGAATTCTCACAAATTCTGCACAGACTGTTCACTTAATCCCATGGCTCCTTAACCTGGCAATTTACAATAACGCATCTTCAGTGACAGGAGTGATGGTCAGCCCCAGCCTTAGGGAGAGGCATTAGGCACTCCTGGCACCCTGAGTCCTGAAGAGGACCATTGGGTATCCAGTCTACCACTGGATACTCTAGCTGACTGGAGACTTCTGACATGGCTGGTGAATGGGCTTTGTGGCGTGTCAAAACCATACCTGAGGGAGCATGTACTAACAAGATTACACCCTTCTTCTCCAGCTGCTGCGTCTGTTCACTGCCTCCATTGGCTGCTCCCAAATGGTCATGAGGGAAATATTGCAGTGTGCCCTGGTTACGTTCACTGGGACCCCATCTGAGAGACTGAGGGCAGCCGCCGTCCTTGCTGGCTGCACTCACGCTCAGTCAGCTGCTCTAGGGCAAGCTGCCGGTTCCAGCTGGGTGTCAGCGCTCCCCTGTACTTCCCCTGGCTCCAGCCCTGCTCGCTGTAGTCCGTGGCTCCACACTGGAGCTGTTTGCCTCTGCAAGGGATGCTTGGGGGCAGTTAGGCCGTGTTCCAGCCTGTCGCTGTCATTACCGGCTCTGCCCGTGCCCAGTCGGCCGCTCCAGGGCAGGCTGGTGGTTCCACGCATGTCTCAGTGCTCTCAGGCAAATGAAAAAAAAGTTCTGAAAATAGTCTTAATAATCCTTTTAATGCTTGATTCACTGTATTACCATGAATTCTGTGAGTACAAATTTCAGGCTAGTCACAACTGTTGAGGGAAAGATCTTTTAACACGTAGGTTACAGAGATGCCCGTCTCTCTTTCCTGCTGTTAGTCCTACTGTGCTGTGCTTGGCCCACATGACACATCTGGTGATAGCAAGTCAGTTCAACTGTTGTTTCTGGTAGATGTTTTTCATAGCGCACAGTTGCTTTGTTCTGTGAGTACTATACAAGTGTCCAGAAATGGACAGAATTTTCAGAATCCTTATCTTTCTAGAGGGCTTTTAGAAAGATGACCAAGCTAATGGGCAACATTAAGGATCATTTAAGCATTTTCTGCTAATGACAGCTTGCATGTGTACATAGATATGTGTGTGTGTGTGTGTGTGTGTGTGTGTGTGTGTGTGTAGCAACTGCCAGTAGATTTTATTGAATTTTTTTCCATGCCCCTAATGTCACATAGAAATCGTGGTTTTGTTTTTGTTTTGTTTTGTTTTTGTTACTAGAGCTATTCTGCTAATTGAAAAGGAGACAGAAAATAGATGTCCACGCCTACAGACCCTGGCGCCATGCCTCATCCTGGTCCTTCCCCTGGACCAGGACCTTCACCTGGACCGATTCTGGGACCTAGCCCAGGACCAGGGCCATCTCCTGGCTCCGTTCACAGCATGATGGGGCCAAGTCCTGGTCCGCCCAGTGTCCCACATCCAATGCCGACAATGGGGCCTACAGATTATCCACAGGAAGGCATGCATCAAATGCATAAGGTAATAGTTTATTACGAGTGAACCTTTTTTCTCTAGAGTTCTTTCCACTGATGAAAAGAGCTACTTAAACTATGTTTAGACCTGCTTAACTGCTATTACACATCACTTGCAAAACTTCAGCTACACTGTTACCTCTTTCTTTATTACTAAAGATTATCCGTGTATCAGATTAAACACAGCTTCCCTGTTCTTAGTAGACTGTTTTAAACTATAGTTAGTAGTGTGGAACTGTTCATTTGTAAACTATACTTTTCAGTAAGACAGATATTACTAGGGACAAAAAAAAAGAATGATAGTGTTAAAACTTTAAGGCACACCATTCTAAACACCTTTTTTCTCTTTTTCTTCTTCTTGTCTGTTTGGATGCCATGTGCATTTTTCTGGGGTGGTTTCTAATTTTGCATGAAACTGTTCTTTTTCTTAAAAAAACCTAAACAAACATACAAAAAAACCCCACAAAGCAAACTTAATTCACCTTAGAGAATTTGTATTACAAATTCATTTACTCTTCCATATTGAAAATGCGGTTGAAAAATGTGGCTTTCAAATTATTTTATAAGGACTCTGTCTTACAAAGGAATATAAAACTATGTCGTGTAGAATATGCCAATAGCTTCACTTCAGTGGTTATTGTTACGCACTTAAAATTAGGCTATGTATGCTTAGACTGTGTGCGCTTAGGCTATCATTAATGTTTTTTGCTTTGAGGAAATACTTGCCTATGTGGAAATTCCTTTGTGAGAGCAGTCCCTTTATGTACTGTCATTTTTGCTTGGTTGTCTACCAGAGATTTAGAACCCAGAATAATTTTGATGCACTGATGTTATACTCAGAAATATGTAGTAGCAGCTTAACGAGCCAAGATACTGAGAACATTTTGGCAGCTATTGTTGATTCCACTTGGAATTGTTAAATGCACATAGAAAAAAAAAAGAAAATAAAAAAAACTGTTTCAAAGTTATAGAAACATGTTTTAGTTTTCCTCTTGAAATGATGTCTTCATTTTGACACTCTCACATATGGATCCGTTTCATTCATTAAAACAATATCCAGTCAGTAGGGACATGACATTACCATCTTTTACATGAAGAACTAAAAATTTTTTAGAACATAAAGACTAGCTGAAGTGAAGGAGGCTGTGATCCAGCTTTCCATTTGTACTGACCTGTTGTAATTTCTGAGAGGTCAGTATGTGCAGTAACTGTAACCTTTGCATTTGAATTTTGAGGTTTCTGATTTAGCTGTTAGCCAGGTTAGACATTTGCAGTTGGCATTTTTTTTTGTTTTGGGGTCAATTACAGCCCAGCTTCTCGAAACTCTGTCCCCAGACTTCATAGCCAGGATTCTAACATCCTTCATTCCTTTTGATTTTTCTTATACCTGTAGAAGAAGAAGGTGGCACCAGGAAATTTCCATAGAATGGCTGAATGCTTCCCACATTATGTTTTTAATTTATATATTCTGTTGTATCAGGCAGTTAATCCTGTGTTATAATGAGAAACAAACCAACAAATGTCATCCCACAACATTCTTTCAGAGACTTCATAGAGCATCTCACAAGGTTCTGTGAGCCAGACTAGAAATTCTCCCCTTCAGGTGGTATTTGAAATATTTTGAAAAATGCACCTCTGAGTCTGGATAGCCACTTCAAACATGATCATTCAGTATAGTTGCAGTTAAATTACACTCCCTTTTCTATACCTTTATTCTGATAATGGAATAAAGACTGTAATTTTATGAGTCTTTATTTTAGTGGCAACAGCCTTGCCATTTTCTGTTACATTTCCACTTCAGAGGTTCCAGCATGTCTTCAAATGTGTATGATTAAGCTAGAAAATGTATCTGTTGAACTGATACAGGGGAAAAAAGAAAAAAATAAATAATATCTTAGTTAATTTTTGGTCTAGATGAGGTTTTGGCTCTATTTTTATATGCAACTCCAGAAATAGTATATTGGGATAAGTGTTGGAAGGATCTAAGAGTGCCTCTAGATAATTTTGCAAATATTACTTGAGTGTTGTTCAGTGTAATTAAAAAAACTGGTCAGCCACCTGCAGCTGGACCAAATAAACATTTTCTTTTTGCTCAGTGCTATATAAAATATGTTGACTTTAAAACCATGATATATGATAACTATTTTTTTAATGAAATTCAGTAAAAATTGGGGATTCCACCAAAATCGTCCCATTTATACAATTGCTTTGTGAGGTAGCCATGTCTGCAGTGGCATGGAGCTCTTCTTTTAAAATCTGCATGCTTAAGTGAAATAAATTCATTCTGTGTTAGATGTTTGACTAGCTTACAAATGATAATATAATGCAAAAATGTGTAAAAAATCCAGAGGATCAATCAGTAGCTGAAACACTGATTGAAAGAAATTTATATTAATAAATGGTAATTCCAAAGTAAGTTTACTTAAGAACCATTATTATGAAAACTGAAGATTGTGTATTCACTTAACAACCAGAAGACCTTTCCACAGGAAAAGTTTACATAACGCAGTTTTGATGGAAACAATAAATTAACTGCATTTCTTGCTAGCTTCTTAAGGACTATCAACCAAATTTCTTGGAAAATACAGGTACAAATTTTACTGAAGTATATCTTGGATGTATCAAGACACGTACCTCTGATACCAATCAGATACCTCAAGTTATGTTTAAGGAGGAATACTTAAGACGTCTGTCAGGGATAGTACTCAGATAACAGCCTTGGAGAGTCTTGTGAGAAAAAATACGTGGAAGGTGGAAGATGTTAAAAGAAAGCATTGCTACCTCCCTTGTCCTAATCTTACTTTCCTTCTGCATCCACATGGAAGCTTCTCTGCAGGCAGAGCGGGGTTACATGGTTTTAGTCTGAATTGATAAAGCCTTTGACACAGTCCCTCACAACCATCCTCTCTAGACTGGAGAGAGGTGGTTTCGATGGGTGGACTGTTAGATGGATAAGAAAGTGGTTGGACAGTCACATGTGGAAGTTAGAGGTCAGAGTCCTGATGGACACCAGTACCAAGTGATGTCCCCGAGGGGTCTGTACTGGGAGCAGTGTTATTTAATGTCTTCATTAATGACATATGCAAAGGGACTGAGCAAGTTTGCAGATGACACCAGCCTGAGTGGTGCAGACTTGTCTGAAGGATGGGATGGCATCCAGAGGAACCTGGACAAGCTCAGGAAGTGAAAATCTGTGGGAATTCCCTGTGTTTTAGCAAGGACATGTGCAGGGTGCTGCACCTGGGTTGGGGCAGCTCCTGGCATCAGCCCAGGCTGTGGTAAAGAGATCAGAGCAGCTCTGCCCAGGAGGACCTGGGGGTGCTGAGGGATGAGAGGCTGGACATGACCCAGCCATGGGCACTCCCAGCCCAGAGAGCCAGACGTGTCCTGGGCTGCATCCAGAGCAGTGTGGGCAGCAGAGCCAGGGAGGAGATTCTGCCCCTCTGCTCTGCTCTGCTCAGACCCCACCTGCAGAGCTGCATCAGCTCTGGGCTCCCAGTGCAGGGAGGACATGGACCTGTTGGAACTGTCCAGAAGAGGCAACCAAAACAAGAGAGGGATGGAGCACCTCTCCTTAGGTGAGTTTAGGAAAGGCTGAGAGAATTTGATTTGTTCAGCCTTGAGAAGGCTTTGAAGTGAACTCACTGCAGCCTTCCAGTACCTGAAGGGAGCCTGCCAGAAAGGTGTAGAGAGACTTTTTATGAGGATAAGTAGTGACAGGATAAAGGGGAATGGTTTCCAGCTGAAAGACAGGAGGTTTAGATGAGATACTAGGAAGAAATTCTTTCTTGTGGGGGTAGTGAGGCATTAGGACAGGTTGTCCCCAGTAGCTGTGGATTTTCCATCCCTGGAAGTGTTCAGGGTGAGCTTGGATGGGACTTGGAGCAATCTGGTCTAGAGACTGCCACTGCAAGGGGTTTGGAACTTGATGATCTTTGAGGTTCCTTCCATCCCCAGCTGTTCTATGATGCTGTGATACAGCCTTCTCTATCTTATGTGCTAGCTGGACCACATGATTTTAACTGCTTAACTTTTGGTTATGCCAACATTGTAGCTTGTTAATTTGCAGGGTGCTCACTTGAGGAATGGATGGAGTACTGTGAGGTCTCAATTTATTTTCTCTTCCATTTAATTGTAACCTGATGAATAATCACTTCTTTTGTGAATTTGTAATGGAGTGTACTGTAAATGATTGCTGAATGTGGAGTAATTTAAATGATGTCATGGGTAATATTACTCGTTTTGGTGAGTGAGATAAAATGTGAGGGAGAGAAAAAAATCATCAGAAATACAGTCATTTTTACTAAATATGTTCATTGTTCACTCAGATGTTCCATTAAAACAGAAGGCAAATGGTTTCCTGTTTCAGATATTATTGAGTAACAGATCTATATGCACATTAGACATTCTGAAAATCAAAGTAGTTCTGTCAATGTCCTAGAAACAACAACCTACAATGTCAGCAGACATGTTTTCTGTATTATTTTTGTTGTCTGTGTTTACTTTAATAAATAAAAAAAGGAACTATTGCCAACCTTGAAAAGTCAACAGGGAGCTTAACATGAAGTGGTGATTTAGTGATCTTTTTAGAGATTAATGGAATCAGTGGCCAGTTTCCTGCTGCAAAAACCACACTCGGGCTGGGTGTTCATCAGGGATGCATTCATTCATGCTGGGTGGTTACATAGCACTTACATGACAACACACTGCTGTTTGGTCTATGTGATTCTGCTGTTTTAGGGGATGTATGATCTACAGGAAAACTAGTGTGGTACTCAGTCTTTGATTTTAAAGCTGGAGTGCTTTTTTGGTTGATTTTTTTTTTTTTTCCTAAGAAAGCAGATTGAAACAAAACAAAACCCACCCCCCCCAGACACTGTAATATCACAGTTTACCTGAAAATAGGTCAAACTGTGATGTATCTATGAGAAGACCTTGGTTGCTAAATTCAGAGTAAAAGCACTGTAGGCAAAATTTTCCTTATGCATTAGACGTTATGTAAGTCTGTAAGTGTGCCAAGTCTGTAGGCTTGTGCTAGCCTACAGTTGAAGTTCGTCCCTCATTCTGTTTCTAGAAGCATTGTTTATTTGGCCTGTTCAGTACTCGTTTCCTTACTTTTTTGGTCCAATTAAAATTGTAATTTCTGCTCAAAGTTGAATATGTCTCAGCTTCCTGTTTCCCTTCTGTTCTGTCATATTAGAAGACTAAAATAATAAAAAACGTACCCCAGTGTGATAGTAGTGTTTTATTGGTAATACAGGTTACTTAACCCAAAAATGTCTTTGTGGAAGATGGCTTTAGTACCTTACACAGAGGACTGAAGAATTTACAAGAATTACATTTTGTGTAAGATACCCTCTGTAATTTTTAACCTGTTGCATAATTCTGAGTTATCCTCTAGCCCTGAAACTGTATAGTGATTTTGAAAAGTTACCAAAAATAACTAACTATTCCTCAGTTCTTGTAGTGCACAGCTGTCCTATGCTGAATGGCGTTCCCTATTGTATGCTTTTTTTTCACAGCCAATAGAGGTGCTTTTAGATTAAATACATTCTTGGAAGTAACAGTCTCTGCATACGTTTGCAATTGCGTAATCATTAAAACTGGTTTTGGCTTCACAGAAGTCTATGCCATCTTCATATTTTGTATTTTTGCTAGTAAAAAGCTGATTTATGAGTTCTAATGAATTGCGTTTTCAGTTTTTTCACAGCATAATTTTTGCAAATACACAGTTGCAAACGCCTTTTTTGCTATATATTTTGTCTCCCTTCCATTAAACTTAAAGCATTTCAATTTGCTACAGTTGTTTTTGTGTCTGTGTTTCTTTTTAATAACACTTTTACAAAAATCTGTTCTTTCGATCAATTCTCTCCACAGAAGCATGCCTTGAATTGAAGTTTTCTTGTATGACTGTGTCACTACCTCTCTGTTCCTGTATGATTTTTTTTTTTAAATTCCCTCTACCAAAGGCTTTATCAAAACATACTTGCTTTTCTCTTCTCTGCTGCTCTTTTTTAACTGACAACTGCTTTCCCCACCCTCTTTGTGCTGGTACTTCTGATGTACCTTTGCAGTAAGAAGGCTGCATGCCTTCTTACTCCCATCTGAGCTGTTTGCATTCCCAGAGGTTTCTTGGTTGGCACCTATTAGTGCAGTGAAACCCGTCCCTGCAGTTACCTACACCACAAATATGTACAGCTAGAGTCTTCTCTTCTGGAAATCAGATCAAGTTACCTGCAAGTCTCCTCCTCTTGGCAGCCATAAAGATACCACGGCAGCCAGTGCATGCCATCACAAAACAAGAATGCCTCCAGCTTTATAGGTGTTTTGGTTTCTGTAGTACTCAGCCTGTGCATACAGTGTGGAGCGAGTGTTCTCTTCTGCGTTGGCTATCTTTGTAAAGAAGGGGCGAAGAGAGAGGGAGGGATCTTCATGCCTCGGAAAAGGGCACTGGGATTTACTTGGTTAGCAAAGTGGAACTATTTTTAATGTGTCAGTCATCTGTGTCTGCATTTCTACTCCATATCCTAAGTTCTTGTGATCAAAAATAGCTTCTTGAGTAGTGTGTATTTTTCTGATATAATTTCTTTTCACAAATATTTTTATACTGTCACGACAATTAAATGATTTGGTGAAACATGAAAAATCCATTTTATTTTTCCTTTTCTATAACTTTCCTCCTTTTAACCCAAACTTCTGAAAAGGAAAAAGTACAGTGAAATCCTTCAAAAATGCTGAACCACAACAACAAATTCTGTGTGTTTCAAGGTGTTTTCAGTCAAATCTGATGATTGTGATAGAAAGCAGAAATTATATATGAAGGGTTTATGAATTGAAATTTAGAATTATTTTTTTCTTTTGTAGAAAGGTGGCCTTTGTTTAGTTCTGTTGAAGTTGAGTCATGCACAACAAATTACTCAAAAATAAGAAATGTGTCAGTTCTTTCCTATGAGCTGATGTAGCTTCTTGCACACTCATTTAATTAACTCCCGACATTTTCCACTGGAGCAAGTTATATTAAGTCTCTTTTTAAAAAGAATTCTCAATAAATAGATATACATTTAGATAAAACAGACCACAAGGTCTCCATTCACAGTAGGGTTTGCAAGAGCAGCATTTAGTGTTGCATGCATGCGTGTGTTAGAGTGGGGCAGAGCCGTGTATTTCTGTAGAGAGTGCCTAAGTAAGTGATGCCAATCTCTTCCTTCCTAATACAAAGCTTTACAGAGCTCTAAGTTAGAAGTTAGCTTAATCCCTTCCATAGTTAAGGATATGATACAAGTTTTGCTTTCATGGGAAACTTCACTGTTTCTTAGGATATCTTTCTTCCAGTGTTACTTTTTTTTTTTTTTTTTTTTAACCTTCAGAGCCCTTCAGTTTCGATTATGGAGCCGTTTTCAGTGCCCAGAATGCCTTCAGCTTGTTTTTCAGACTCCAAACTATCTTTCTTGAGTCTCTAAAGAGAGCACTTGGAGCTGTTCTGCGTTTGAAGTACCATGGGAACTGTAGATTTTGTGGAGTGTATGAGGTGACAGGAGCTGTAGGGAGCACAAGTATTTTTTTCCCTTCCATGACTGCCTATCCTTGTTTTTGTCAGCAAAGAAGAGGTTACCTCCTGCAATGTCACCCTTGATTTTGAAGAGAAACAATGTTTGGGATGTTCCAGTAGAGCAATGACTTAAAGGGCAAAGTTTGGGCTAAAAATAACCCAAGTTAAGCCACAGGCTCTACTTTCATAAGTTAATGTGTGTTACACTGCTTTGTAATATGAGGCCAAAACAGGTTATGTGTTTGTATTTGGACAGTTTGCCTCCCTGCCATTGCCAAGCAGTTCATAAGGGAAAAAAAATGGCAAAAAGGAAACAGGGCAAAGAAGTCTGATAGTGTTCTTTGCTTCCCTAAATGTGTGATTTCAGGGCAGAGGTTCCTGGTTGTCTTACTTTGAATGACTGCTGAAAGAAGTTTTTCCTCTTCGTGTATTTATTTAGATTTTGAGTTGGTTGTTCATATTTTTATAGTGGATTTGTATACTCTCTCTCTCTAAATACTTATTTTGTCTTCACAGTCTATTGATGGCTTGCATGAAAAAGGAATGGTTGAAGATGTTCACTGTGGCTCCATGAAGAGTATGCGACCTCCTCATCCTGGAATGGGTCCACCTCAGAGTCCAATGGACCAGCATAGCCAAGGTTTATCCATACTGTGCATGCTCTATGATTTTGGGGCCTCTTGTTCCACAAAGAGTCTCTAGTAGTTCCATGTTACAGGTTGCCAGTTTCTTCTTTTCAGCTTGGTTCAGAAAAGCTGAACAGGGCAAGGTGAATAGCTGAGTCCCTTTGCCTCCTGGAGTATCCATAATGCATATATTTGAAAGAAGCTAAGGTTCAGGTCTGTGGCTGGGGCAATTCTATCACAGATTTCAGTTTGCATCTCTAAAGAAAAAAACCCACCAACTTATTTCTTATCTTATGTGGCTACTGTAAATGTAAATGCATTTTAATATGTTTTATTATCATCAACTGCTGATCAAAGTTCTTTCCAATGTTTTTTATGGCAGAAGATAGAAACTCTTTTTTACCCATTGCTGCGTGCCTTCTTTGTGTCCTGTAGGTTGGAAGATAAAAGAACATGCATTCTGTGAGCAGCTTGGTATTTTGGAGATTTAACTGGAAATGCCTGCTAGTATAAATAAGTTCAACATCAGATAAAGTTTTCTGTGTTGCATGCTTAATTATTTTACAACACCGGAAGAATCCCAAATGATATTAGGCTTTTGGTGTTACACACTGTACAGGTCTGTTAGGAGGTGATCCTGAACTTTGTGCTTTTTGGTGGTGTGTGACTGAAACTCTAGCATGTGATTTGCCAGCTGAATCCCAGTCTGGGACCCAGATAATTAGAAAGTAATGTTTTCCCGTTAAACCTTTCAATATATAAAACAGAACTGACTTTGCAGAGGCAAGTTCTTCATCAGGTAAAACTTTCTCTTCTGTTGATTTCAACAAAATGTATGCATGATCATCTGAAAGACAAATTTTGCTTGTCTTTGCATTTAGGGGACACTTCTGCTTGGGATGAAATGAGGAGAGCATTTAGTCTAAACATGAAGATGGGACAGTTCATACATTATGTACTGAAAATACAGGAGCATGGGTTACAAATGCTTCAAATACAAGTAGCTTCTTGTTTTTTTCTTTTATCTGTTGCCTCATGCCAGATTTCCAGGTTATTTTGCACTGTTAAAAGATGATTGATTATATTAGTAGCAACTTTGTCAGGCTAGAGACTGCAGATCCCTACTCTCTTTTTTTGTGTACGCCAGCAGCTATTACAATGTAAATAGACATTACTAGAGTTATAATGTGGAGCAGGCTTTTAGAAGAAGTGGTCAAAAAAAATCCCCAGATGTTCTAATGTAACATGGGGCCATGGGTGGAGACGGACTCAGGACACAGACCTCTTCCAAGTCCTGGGAAACAGCCAGCAATCCCTTTATTGTTCCAAGCTCCTTTTTATGGCCAGTTTGAATTTCCCAGGCTTGGGAAGAGTATTGGTTGGGAATCTCTGCACTGCCCAAATCTCTGGCCAGTGATGCGTTTGCATCCAGGGCTTAGGTGGGGACACTGAGGTCTTTGTTCCCCTAGAGACTTCTAGAACAAGCCAGGTCAGCCAAATTAGGTCTATTATGATCAGGCTCATTATATCCAGCTGTAAACCAGCTATATATTGCTACATTCTAATATTCCAGATACTTTTTTTGACATTATAGAGAACGGTTTTAGCTTTCATTGCCTCTATGTCGCCACTGTTTTTGTTCTTACACAAATGTCTTTTCCACAAAAAAGCGGTGGTGGCACTTGATGCTGTTCTGATGCCTGCTGGGCAAAGTCCCATCTAAGTAGACTTACTGGTTTTTGCCATGAGTGTAAAGGTCAAGGGTAAAAAACCAGGTTCCTTAATAGCCTGTCAGCCTATTGGATATTTTCTGTCTGATTTCCCACAACATTAGAGAAAGTAGGACACTCGTGTTTTTACAAATTTTGTGGGAATATGCAGTGTGGCAAAAGAGAGTTTACCCAGGCCCATGCTCATGGCAAAAGGACAGTATGACTTCTCTGACAATCCATGGAAAGATGCCTGGTAACTCTTGAAGTCCTGACAAAATCTTCGGTTGGATATGGTGGAAACCAAGCCTTACTACAAGGTTCACTTCCTTGTAGATGTCTGATGGTTGAGCTTACAGTACACGGTTGTGTACAATTTTTAACAATATAAATGTCAAATAGAAATTGCACCTCATTAGTTCTAGGTCTGGGTTTTTTCATGCCTTATTGTTTGTAGTCCTCAAGCTGAAGTAGATAAGTATGCACTAATTAATATTTTTGTGGGGCTTTTGAGGGAAAGCACCTGAATAATTCCAAAACCCCAGGAAATGGATCACCCTAAATTTGCCCATTAATTTGAAAGTTTAGGGAGGGTGGTCATGTGTCAATAAATATTATTGTAGGTAAAATAAAAAACTGTCTATCTTTTAATTGTTCATGATGAGGTCTGTAATTCAGATCGTCGAGAATAGTTTTCTGGAAAAACCGCAGAATCAAAGAAACATAGTATGGTTTGGGTTGGATGGGTATGGAAACATAGGATGGTTTGGGACCTTTAAAAGTCATTCTGTCCAACTGTTTTGCAGTGAACAGGGACATGTTCAACTAGATCAGAGCCCCGTTATTGTTCAGAGTTGTTCAGTGCCCCATTGAAACTAACCATGAGTGTTTCCAGGGATGGGGCATCTACCACCTGTTCTGAGAAACTTGGCCAGGGTTTCAGCATCCTCATATAAAAAAAGGGTCTTCCTTGTATCTAGTCTGAATTTAATGTCTAAACCCGTTCCCCCTTGTCATATGACTACAGTCCTTTTAAAAAGTCTCTTTCCAGCTCTCTTTTAAGCCTCCTTCAACTGTTGAAAAGCCACAATAAGGTCTCCCTGGAACCTTCCCTTTTTCTGGGGGAACAACCCCTACTCTATCAGCCTGTTCTCACAGGAGAGCTGGTCCATCCCTGTGATCATCTTTGTTGCCTCCTCTGGATCCTCTCCAACAGCTCCATGTCCTTCCTGCGCTGGGAGCCCAGAGCTGATGCAGCTCTGCAGGTGGGGTCTGAGCAGAGCAGAGCAGAGGGGCAGAATCCCCTCCCTGGCCCTGCTGCCCACACTGCTCTGGATGCAGCCCAGGACACGTTTGGCTCTCTGGGCTGGGAGTGCCCATGGCTGGGTCATGTCCAGCCTCTTGTCCACCTGTATCCCCAAGCCCTTCTGGGCAGAGCTGCTCTCAACCCCTTCATTCGATGTTATGTATTGATACTGGGGTTTGCCTCAACCCTTGTGCAGAACCTTGGACTTGAACTTGTGAAACCCCATGAGGTTCACATAGTCACATTTCTTGAGCTTGTTCGAGTCCTCCTGAATTGCATAAAGTCAGCCTTTAGTCTGACAAATTTACTATTATATACTATGTTCGATACTACTACATTATTTTTATGTACTAGTCAGACAAGTCTGTCATTTTTTGTGGAGATCACAAAACTCCTTCATTAAAATGTCAACAGGAGTGATACAGTATTTTTACAGTTGTCAGGAAAAATGATCTTAGCCTGTGTATGAGGCTTCTCTATGCATTGTTAAAGCCAGTAGCATGATGATAGAGACAACCTTGTCTGCCTGGTAGAGTTACAAAAATTCCTTGGCTTGTTACTGTATGATACTGTGATTTACCACAAAGATATCACTAAGTAAAATAAATATAATCTACATTAAATATATTAAGTTATTTAAATGACAGATTATAAACTTAACTATAGTTATGTTTAGTAAGTTAGAAGATGATCATCCAATTGTGGAATTTTTTAGTCTTTTAGAAATCTCTTTTGGTTCAGTGGTGTTCAAGGTATTTGTGATTTGGAAAAAAGTTTGAAGTCAGTAAAGATGAAAATTATATATAGCACAGAGGTTTCACGGTGCATAATAAGCTGGTTACAAAGGTTTATCAGAATTTGAGAAGAGTGTGCTTTTTTTCCTAGCATAGAATTTAGCAAAGCCAACAAGTGCATGTCTAGCATAGCAAAATAGTTTGCTATGTAGCAGTCTGGACTGCTGAGAAGAGTATGTTTGTTTTATCCTGGAAAATGTTAAACTCCATTTTTTAATTTATCTGATGAGAGAATTAAAAAAATACTTGATCAATCTTCACATTCCCAGAGAGTAAAAGGGTTTGTAATAGATGAGCCTTTAAAGGAAAAAAAAAAAAAAAACAACCAAAACCGTAACCAATGTATTTTGGTTCCTACAAATTTACCTGCAAATTATTTGATTTCAGACTGTGTTAAATAGCTGTATGTTACTTGATGGAGATAGTTAACCTTTGCAACAAAGATTACCCCAGTATTTGTGGTAGGGTTTGTGTTACACAGGAGCTAAGTCAGCACTGGATGTCTTTTTTGTCTGTTCTATAGACGAATGGCAGAAGTTTCTTTAGAGATCAAGAGCTGCTAATCTGTTTTAGAAAAGTTAGGTAGGCTATTGTAGCTGTAACGGTCTCTTATTGACAGAAGTCTTCCTGTTCACAGGCTCCAAGATTCTGAGAAGGACTGGTAAGCTAGAGTGGGAAGCAATGTCCTTAAATTTTTTGATGACAGCAGGATGGATAGTCTCCATAAAATGCTTCAGTTCTTAGAAATCTGAGTGGAGCAGTTGTGATGAATCCATAGGATGTAGTCCTTCTGTATGCAGTTTACAATGAGAAGTGATCACAAAATGAGATCTCATTTAAATGTCAGATGTTCCAATAGCAGTCCTTTTAGTTCTTTTTAGTAATTTTGTAAAAGAAGAAAGTCCCGTGAAAGATTGTATCAAGGTACAAAAGCAAGACTTTTTATAAAATATATGCTTACAAATGTGGGTGATAATTTAGAAGTAAATTGGCAACTGCACATGCAGTTGTAGATATGGTTATGTAAATCAAACATGCAGTTGTGAATGAACAAGGGAAAGTTGATGCAGAATTTTGGAAGTAGTGATTCTTACAGCTTATGTTAAGAAGTAATTAACTATCCTTTTCTGAGGTGAAATGAATGATGAGCAAGTCAGAAACATTTGAAAGCTGAATCTGCAAGAACTGTGTCATTTTACTTAAGTGCCTATTCACTGTTGAGTGGCAATTACTGTTCTGAGATTTTTGCATTTTTTTTACCAACAATAATTACTAAGTTAAGGTATGCAACTTCATTATTTAGTTTCTGATTTTATTTTTTTTTATTGGTGTTCAGTGAGATGCGAGTCATGCAGAAAGAATGTTTCACTAGCTCAGACAGATCATCACATTTTTATTGCATGCTGCAATCGGATGATTTTCAGAAGTCTGACATTAATTTATGGGGAAAAATACGATGAGTTAGTACCTTTCTCCTCAGCAATTACTCCTTCCAGTCTTACTGCCAAATTGGAGCAAGGGTGACATTCCTGACTGGTTTTGGTGGCAGATTCTCTTTTCTTGGACTTATATACAATGATGTCCCTGTTTAGTCTTTATACCTTCCTTTTGATGCTAATAGATTAAATGGATGGAAAGTACATTGCTCCAACTTCATATTTAGCTGTTTAAATAGTAAACTTACTACATGTTACTGATTCTGAATTTGGTTAGGAACTGTCTTCCGGCTCTGTGAGTGAACTGTGGAGATTTCTGCAGTATTTATATGAGGAGTATGAAATTTACTGTAAATTGTTAAGCTCTTGAACAGTTATCCAAGAGATTAAAATGGTTAGGATAAACTTTTGAAGGGGATTGGGGAGAAATTGGAAAGACAAGCTAAATATTTATATAAAATAAAATACTTGTATTATAAAGACTTCATAAAAATATATAAATGGGCTAGAACAAACAATTTATGTATTTTTCTGGGATTTATAAAAATTAAATTAAGTTTCTGTGATACAGGAGTGGAATACAGGCTGATTTGAATTGTTTGACTGTCTTTCCTTGCTGTTTTTAAGTGGAAACATAAGGGCTGAAAGAATTTAGGATTCTGGGACTTGATCTATATTAATTTTTGTTAATTATGCAGTATTTGTTGAGCTTAAAAAGACACACGGTTTTTTAACTTCTAGAATTCACTAATATACTACTACTTCACAGACAATGTTCATTGTCCCTGCTGTTCTTAAATTAGCTGGGCTTCCTTTTCTCAAATATTTCAGACTTCTAGAGATGAGAAAAGACTTTCCACTTTATTCCTCCGCCTGCCAGTGTAAGACCTCTCAACAATTTTATTTCTGCAGTCCTAGTTTTAAATTACTTGCACACATGAGCTCTCTTCTTTGCTGGTATTAACCCTGGACACACTACAGAGAGGGAAATTTTATGGTTTGCTTGCTTTAGGAAAGTTTATGCCTCTGACATGGACATGCTTTCCCCTGTGTTCCCAGACACTGTACTTTTGTACTATGTGTTGTGGAGATGTACTTGATTCCTTTTCTTTGTTTTTTATATGAAGTTCAATGGATGATTTAAGCGGTAGTTCATTGAGTTACACAGTTATATTTCTTCAATCCTGTCTCTATCTTCCAAATCAAAAAATTTTCTTACAGTCACATTCTTGAGTGCAAATATACCCTTACTGTTGGTGTTAGCATAAAGATGTGATACGTATGTTCCTCAGACACTTTCATTGTTTAAGACTTAATAAATTTTAGTGGCAGTTCAAAACCTATATTGAACGTTCAGGTGTTTGGTCTGCTGAAACTTTGATTCTTTCTGTATCCTTACTAGGTTTTTGAATTAATTTGTAGGTGTTCTTGGTTTCATTATAGCATTAAAAGTGAAGAAGAAAGTGTCTCAATTTTTAGCGCTCTGATTTTTTTCAGCTTTAAAACAGAAAAGAAAGATGTTACTGTTTCTGTTAACTGAAGTGAAACAAAAAGCAATTAAAGCAGAAACTTTGTGTACACACTGCCCTCCAATAGTACTTGGACGAGTGTTAGAACTAGGATTTCTTCCAATATTGATACTGCAAAGAATATACATTGTTTATGACGTGCTGTGTTGTAGTTCTGCTGAATAAGTTGATACCAAAGTGGGCTTAAGTATGTTTCTGATTATGCATACAGTTAGGAAAATTTGAGACGGGTTTCTGATGCAGCCTCTTACATGACTCGTTGAAGGATTATGGAAAGGCAGACAAGACTCTCCTTAAAGATGCAGAGTAAAAGCAGAAAAGTAATGTTTACAAGCTGTGTCAGTGAAATTCTGATGGGACTTAAGGGAAAGGAAATTCAGCATGAGAGTGATTAGGAATCACTGTCATTTGAGGTTTTCAGGACTCAGTTGGACAGGATCTGGAGAATCTTGATAAAGCTTAGAAGTTACCACAGTTTTAAATTATAGACAGTGTTGTTTGGCCTCTGTTTCCTGGTAGTGGGTGACTTCTATTTGCTGTGTTGTTCAAAACTGTTGGTTACTATTTTCCTTTGATGGTGGTTAAACTCAAGTTTTAGGGGATCCTCTCGTGTGCATGCTTATCTGTGTTAGACTTTGTGTAATAAGAGAGGAAAAAACCAAATAGTATAAATACTTTATTAAGACAGGCTTGTGGCTGTATTTTTTTTTGTCCCTGTCATCACATGAAAGTTCTCGGACTTTAAAGGAAAATTTTCGTATAACATCACAAAATTTACATTGTGTAAATGCCACATTTTAGCGCATTTTACAAGAGGTTTGGAAGGATTTTGTTCTTTCCCAACTTGGTGGGACTTTTTTTTCATTCTTCCTCTTGTCAAGCACAGTTTTCCATTGTTAAGAATGCTAATGCAGAGGCCTTGGAGGAAGAGAGAAAGTGAAAATAATAAATTCATACCTGGAAATATAAAAAAGTCTGCTTCTGAAAACTCCTGTTTGCAAAACTTGGTCACAGACTTTGCAGCTTGAACTGTCAGGATTGAAAACAAATACTCAACATCTTACATAATTCTTAACTTCTGTAGTCCAGATGCATTTCAAGATCTTGGGTCTGAAATCTATCAGTCATTAAGGAATTTATAAATTAAGTAATATAATTTGAGGAAGGACAGAAACCATTTTTTCAGAAGCAGTTCAGAAAACAATGTAATTGCAGTCAGGTGTCATTTAAATTAAATCCTAAGATTTAGAAATATAATAATGGATAAACATTGCAATAAACCCCATTTAATAGTAAAAACTAGTAATGCAGTTTTTTTGTTTTATTGTGGTATGATGGATACGAATGGATAATACATATTTTTTGTTTTGTTGTGGTATGATGGGTGTTTTCTTAAGCAATGTGCTCAGCAAGAGGGATTTGTAGCTTCCCCTCTTCTCTTAAAATAATAGAGATAAAAGTAAGTTAGTGGAAGAAGATGGATAAGTGGAGCAAATTTGAGCTATTTATCTTACCTTTTATCACCAACAAGGGATGTGTAGACAAATTTCATATTGAGCTAGTATATAGCTCCAGTAGTTCTAACTTTTTAACATCTCTTTTCTTTTCTTTGAGCTCCTTCTCTCATTTTTTTTCTTTTGAACTGTGTAACTCCTCTTATTCTTGCCAAAATCATCTTCCTTTCCTGTTGTCATTGTCTTTAGTTTGAGCTTGGTCCGTTTCTGTCTTGTCTGGTCTTTTCCTATCACAAATCTCCTTTTGCCTACTGTAATTCTATCTCGTTTTCCTTTTGTTTAGGCAAACTGAAATACTTTCTTCTTTTTCTTCTGTTTACAACCTTTACTTCAGTTGAGCACAAATTTTAGTTCTTTGGCACTCTAATCTCTTCACTTGTTTGAGTTCCAGTGACTTATAGCTGCCGTCATCCCAGAAAAGTTGAGACTACTTTGAGGTTTTGCCTATGGTGCCTTCACTGAAGGATCAGTAAGACCAGTGAAGCTAAAGAGCAAGCAAAATTTATTCTGTGATCTGTACTACATATAGATGAAATTTATGTAGTTTCACTGTAAAGTGACAGAAAAATTGGGAGAAGAGTAGATCGGGTGTCACAGAATCATCACCTGTACCCTGATCTTTGGAGATATGATCTGTGGCCTACTAACGTGGAATATGGAAATGAACCTGAAGATCCTTAGATTTTTATTAATTTTTTTTAGACTTTTCCAATTTGTGAGAAGATTATTTGTGTTCCACATTACCAGAGTGAAGTGAGTAAATATTGCTACTTCTTTCTCATTCTTGGTGGACAAAATCCCCCCAAAACTGGCTGTTTTTTTGTGCTTTGTGAAGCTCAAGAAAATACGTAGTTGATGTAATTAATAATCAGAATTAAAACCACTGCATTTTCAAGTGCTGTTATAAGATAGAAGCACTGTTCATTTCAGAACAGTAATTGCTCTTGATGTAGTCTTCAGCATCTTCTTCAGAGGGTGATTTTTGTGCTTGCAGTTGATGTTCCAAGTTGTTGAGCACCCAGATGACAAAAGGTATTGAACATACTTTTGTCAGGCTCAAACCTTTAATCTATATAAAGTGTTTGAATAGCTTTGAATACCATTTATTTCTACTTCTGTATGTTGGTGAGTGTTGGCAAAGATGGCCTCTAGAAGTGAATGGTTATTCCTTGATGTGTGTACCTCAAAATAAACTTAGACTATTAAGCTATGAACTAGGCAGACTTCACTGCATGTATTCCACAAAGAAGCATTTTTCCATAGTTCTAGTAAACAACACTATATCCCCAGGCTTCTGTATTGTATTTCATATTTTAGTTTGTTTTACTCCAAATACGCAGGTAATTGTTATGTTAAGGAATTACTGGACTAAATAACTGTAGTTCTTCTCACAGAAGATGTGACAAGCCTGTCTTGATATCCCAGGGAGCTTTGGATTGTACTTTTGTCTTTGCAGAAAATGCTACAGATATCCTGACCCTGAGAGAGACACTTTTACACTTTATGTACTGTTTAAAAAAAATGGATGAAATTCAGGTTTAACTAGCAGAGTGGTAAGGCTGTGATTCTTCTACCTGTTGTAGGTTATATGTCTCCACACCCATCTCCACTAGGAGCACCGGAGCACGTGTCCAGCCCGTTGTCTGGAGGAGGTCCAACACCACCTCAGATGACTCCCAGTCAGCCAGGACCCATTATCGCAGGAGACCCACAAGTTATGAATCAGCCTAACAGAGGTCCTTCCCCTTTCAGCCCTGCACAGCTGCATCAGCTGCGGGCTCAGATTCTAGCATACAAAATGCTGGCTAGGGGTCAGCCCTTGCCAGAGAACCTTCAGCTTGCTGTCCAGGGCAAGAGAACTCTGCCTGGCATTCAACAGCAGCAGCCTCCCAGTGCCTTCAACAGACAGTCTGGTAAGTGAGTCTTTGCTGAGAATCATTGCTCAGGTAATTCTCAAAGTTCTGCCTGTGATAGATTATGAAATGGATGCTCGCAGGGCTGTAATTTGGGGACTGTGCTAAGCCTGAGCAAGTGCGTAAAACACATCTGTTATTAAGAGGATATTGTCAAAATAGAATGCTAATAACTGAAATAGAAGTTATTTCACTGTGCAGTACTGTGTCTGTCCTGATACGCTTGACAGTTTTTGAATGTTAATTATACTTTACTGATGGCAATTGCCCTTGCTTTTCTTTTGGTGAATTTTCCACCTCCTGTTGCTATGCAGGAAAGTAGATAAATAATCTGGATCGAGTTGACTGATTATTTAGGTAGTTGAAAATAAACCATATATAGTGTACTGTTAAGTACAAAACATAGGGAAAGGGAAATATACTTATTTTTTTCCTCACAGTGATAATAAATGTTGCAGTGAGGTAAGCAAGCAGACTTTGGTCCTGAGAAAACTGTTATGTTAAACACCCTGTGCCTATTAAATTTCTGGACATTTCCATTACTGAGTTTGAGTTAGAATCAAGGGTTAATATTATACTGTTTTCTTAGGTTTTAATAATGTCACAGTTCATTTTGTTTTGGTGGATATTGCTTTGCTAGCAAGTTGTGTTTTTTCATGAAACATGATTTTAGGTATATGTATTACCTTCATTAGATACATGTATTAACAGTAAAAACCACTTAAATCCTTACTTAATGAAGGAAGTTACTACTTGCCTGAATAGACAGCATGCTAGAAAACAATGATTTTTGAATATTGGAAATGTTTTACGTTGTAGCACATTTTTTCCTCTGTCAAATTGCAGGTATTGGATTACATGCAATGAGTGGTACTGCAACTGGACCAGGGTCTGCACCGGGGATGCCTGGACATACAACTGCCATTACCCCTAAAACTTGGCCTGAAGGTATAGTGGGAAAAAGATATGGGGAAAAGTAAAAAGGAAAGGTTAAAAAAAGCTGTGCAGGAAAAATAGTGTAACCTTTACTATGTCTAAGATTTTAATCAGGGAGGGTCTAACCTTTTATTAATGTGTAAAAGATCCGCATGAAATTACTGCAGTTTTAGACAGACTGAACATGAATAACCTTTTTGCAATCAGAATGAAATGTGTACGTTTTCTGAGGGACACACATAAAACTTAATAAGTTATGTTCTGAGCATGCTTAATTGCAGCAAGCTTGTCTTTCAGCTTTGCTACTGAAAACAAAAGTTTTCAAATCATGGTAGAATTACCCTGTTTCCTTCAGTATATTTTGTTCTTTTGGAATCTAATTGCTTTAAAGGATCAGTGCAGCTTTTGAGATCAAATGAACACTGTAACATTTTCCCCCATGTCTTCAAATTTTTTGTCATTCATTATGCAGTCATTCAACTTCCCAGATTCCCTGAGAAATAAGGTTGAACAGAGGGTTTTGATGGGCTTGCTCTTTTTCTTTTTATAAGCTGAAAATTCCTTTTCTGGAGTTTGACGCAGATGTGTGAATGGCAAATGGCGATCTCTGTAGTTTCCAGGATGTTGGTTTTGAATCAAGGTTGATTACAAGATTGCAGGTGTACTTTAGTTGTTTTCCCTAGTTTAAGTGATTTCTATTACTGAAGTCACTTTTATGGCTCTTCAGACAATTAAGTGGCATCTTTATTTTAGCAATGTCTGTTGTTAGTGAATTCGTGAACATCTGAGTGCATGAGTAACTTGTCATAATGAAATTCTGAGGTCTGTGACCCTTCGTACTATTTTCAGGTGTTGCTTTTCAAGGCGATTAGAATAATTGAGTTCCTGATATTTGAACTAAATACAATTAATAGGAGATCATAGTGCAACAAAAGCTATTTATATCTGGCAGGTATTTCTAAATACAGTTGTAAAAATTTTCATATGGTTATCAAGTTCTTATAGAGGCCTAAAATTAAACCTAGTTCTTCTTGTCAGATTGTGGTTAGATGCTTTCTTCTAAGTGGTGTAAGGATAAGTGAACAGGAGGCAGAATGAGGTCTTGCATTTGCAGGAAGTCAGTTCTACAGCTGTTTCATTTCTTGTAGCACTATAATTAAAAGTCCTGTGGACTTTGTAACTTTAATATTACAAGAAAGTAACACTAAAGTTTCTTAGTAAAAGAAACTGCATTCGTCCTAAAGTTTCATGTGTTTTGTTTTTATTTTGGCCATACTTGCATTTTAGTATGTCTGTTTCAAAAAACAGAGTGTAGTCTCAGTGTGCCTTTTCTGGTAACTTTGAATGTTTACCTTACCTTACCTTCATGTCTTCAGAAGGCCATCCTGATTTTCTTCCTGCTTTCCATATTTCACGTTATGAATCAGTACTGTTTATATTCCAGGCCAAGCCCCAGATATGAGCGTCTCCAATGCACAACAAAAGCTTCCAGCACCAGCTCCTAGTGGGAGGCCTTCTCCAGCTCCCGCTGCCGCCCAGCCTGCTGCCACCATACCTGGGCCCTCTGTGCCACAGCCCCCCCCTGGACAACCTTCACCTATTGTCCAGCTGCAGCAGAAGCAGAACCGCATCAGCCCCATCCAGAAGCCACAGGGATTGGATCCTGTTGAAATACTCCAAGAACGTGAATATAGGTAAAAGCGAATAGCAAGATTAAAATTATTCTTGTTTTTTTTACATCCTTAAGTGGAACTATTTGCAATCAGCTGCTGTAGTGGTAATAGTGTAAACAAAGTTTCCAGAGAAAGGCTGTATTACCAAGAAGTACACAAATACCAAACAATTATTTAATTCTAGCCCATATTATGAACTAGTAAAGCATACTGACAATATCACTGGAAACCATTTACATTTAAAGGGCCTTGCTGAGTTAGTGTATTACTTGGATCCTACAAGCACTGAAACTTTGGAAATCAAAATCCTTTTAGTTTACAGAGAAACCAATTTAATGCACAAGGTGTTCAGTATTATAAACAAAGGGAAGTTAGAAGAGAACACAGAGGGTCAAAAGGATGAAGAGTTACTTGCCACAGCAAAACCACATTTTATTAATATGGGATTTGTCTGGACAGCCAAAGAGTGAAGAGAGTAAGAAAGTCGCGGGCCAGGTAGCATGATTTTCAAAATTTGCCTTCTGAGTGTTCTGTTTAGATGATGAACAATGTTTTTACAAAGTATAAGTTAGAACATTTCTTTTAGAGTTATAGAAAGAGACTTCTTCCCTCTCTGATCATCAAGGCTATTTAACTACTGACCTTGAGAGTCTGCCAGGCAGAAGAGTTTTGACCTGCACCTGACATATGTGCCTGATGATTATCAGTCAGAGGAAAGTAAATGCATTCTGAATAAATACTTGAGTATGACCTGTTTTGGATTAATGATGCATCTTGCATTGTTCTTGAGTTTGTAGAGGAAGGTAGCCAAGGGGGGATGGTGATCTCACAGAGGACTGGTTTAAAAAGTTTTGCTTTAAGAAGGTAAAACACCATGAAGCACTTTTGGGTGTGATGCCGTGCCCAAAATTCAGGCCTTGATTACAGAGAAGTTCATACATTTTGTGTCAGGTATTGCATTCTTGTTGTCATTCCACCCCAGGAGTGAATGGCTTGCTATAACATTCAGCATGAGCAATCACTGTTTTCCAGATCTTTTCTGGAAAGCTTGTAGAACACACCCTTTTATGGTTTTACTCTGACAAAAAAATTGTAGCACTGTCTTCAACCAAGAATCATATGGTCAGTATGATGTAACATTTTCTGCATCAATTAACCTCAAATTATTACTCTTCCTGTGTTTTCAGCCCTGCTGTATTTGCACTATTTGTGCTGAACTATTATGTCTTGGTATTCATAAACAGTGACAAAAAAAAAAGCTGATAATTTAACTTATTTAGAGAACCGGTTACAGGTACAGCATATCTGTTAGGTTCTAAATACACTGATGTTCTTGGCAGAGTGAGATGAAAGTTTGATAGGGATTTTCCAGCAAAAGGATTGTATAATTTATGTTTTGTTTTGGTTTGGTTTTTTTTAATCCTAGAACATAGATGTAAGATCCAAGCTTTTTTTAATGTTGAATATTGCTGGTATTTAATTTTGCTTTGAGTTCCAGAATATGAAGAACTTTAGGAAATCTTTTCATTTGTTAAAACCGTTTAAGTAACATCAGAAAAAAAGCTTTGAAAAAAGCAGTTTGACAGATTCTGTGCTTTGAATGGTGCTGGATTTAGCTTTAATATAGGCCTGTTTAATTCAGAAACTTGACTTCACAATTTCTTATTAAAAACTGAGCAGAAAAAAGCCAAAATAAACATCCCTATCCTACAAACACTGAAGTTAGTGAAAGCTTTATGAAACAGTTGGCTCTTGAGATCTCACACTAAACCCTTTTAATAAAGGGGCATTATACTTTGAAAACCATTTGAATTCCAGGTGGATCTCTGTGTCCATGTGGTCCTCCACGGGCTGCAGGGGCACAGCTGCCTCACCATGGCCTGCATTGTGGGCTGCAGGGGAATCTCAGCTCTGCTGCCTGTAGCACCTCCTGCCCCTCTTTCTCCACTGATCTTTGTGTCTGCAGAGCTGTTCCTCTGAAGTCTTTACCCTGCTCTTCTGTAGCCATAATTGCATCGGCCCAGGAACTTTTTTCTCCCCTGTCTTAAATCTGCTGTCACAGAGGCTTTACCACCACTTTTGATAGGCTCAGCCTTGACCAGTGGAGGATCTGTCCTAGAGCTGGCTGGCATTGGCTCTGCTGGGCATAGGGAAAACTTCTGGCAGCTTCTCACTTACGCAGAGTGCTGTAACCCCCCTGCTAGCAGCACCTAGCCACACAAATCCAATACACTTGTTTTTATAAAACTGTCCGTAATGCTTTCTTCAAAATAAAGTGCTGCTTTTTAGTCTCACTGAATAGCTGTCTTTAAGATAATAATGCCTATAATTTAAGGTTGTTCTATTATGTTGAAAGGCTTTTTCCACCTTCTCATTCTCATTGCACATTAAAAAATAACACACTTGGTAATGTCCTGCAGATTGTATATGGTTTCTTTCTGTTACCATCAAAGTATCTTTCTAGGTATCTTCTTTACTGCGTGGCATCCATTCCAGACAGGTTTCATTGTACAACCATAACCTCTGCTGTTGATCCAAGTTAATGAGGAATGGGTGTGCATCAATTAATTTGCAAAGAATTCTCTGTGTACATTCTGTAGCCACTTTCTGCTTGAAGGTAAACCACTGAACTGCAAGAATTAATTTACTTACATCCCTTAAATGGTGCAATTATATACTTCAAGTGATTGTAAAAAGATCTAGGAAACTTTTTTCTTTGGATTCCCTTTGCCTAGCAGCTGTTAGCATTATTCCATGAAAATAGCAGCAGTACAACAAACTGCAGTCACTTCCTTTAAAGACTGGAAGGTGGCTGTGGTGAGAGATAGCTCAAGCAGTTCTTCTGTTCACTTGAATTGGAATTATTGAAAAAATCCTTCTGAACACTGAAGAAAACACCATTACTATTACTCTATTAGTACTGTAGAAAATGCATACAAGTAGTACTTCTAGGAAATTATAAAATTAAACTTCAAAATATGTTTTTTGGGGTTTTTTTTGGTTCATATGTAACCCATCTGGTTTTCATTTTCTTTATGCTTCCATAGGGTTACTGTAGATTTTCATTACTATTTCAACTTTTTTGTTGTTCTGGACTTTTTTTAAAGAGAAAACTGATCTGAGCAATAAGAGTTTTCTGAGTTAGTATCTCTGCATAGAAATATTTATGGTTTTGTTCATATTCCTTCCCTCTGACTGGGTTATTAAAAGGAAGGGTAGTCAGCCACTAAAGGATTGAACCGGCGTTGTGTGTAACTCAGTGGATTTCAGTATATGAAGGAAAGGAGTTGAAGGAAAAGTTGTCCTGGATATACTAATCTGCTGTATAATTTAATGATAAATTTTCATGCACATTTATTTCTGATCTGCTTTTTTAGTAAACTTAAGTTGAAAAAATTATTAGCAAAGAAATGGGTTTTATATGGGAGTGGATTGCATAATGTAATGATGGGACATAAATAAGCACACTCTCTGAGCTTTGATTATGTTTAGACATATCTCAAGAAACATATATTTGGATTTTTTAATAAATTTTGATGATAGAGATGTAGAGACCAGTCCACCTTTGGCAATTGCTTGAACTTCCGTTGTGTAAGCTTCTACAACAGCAAGCACTTCTATATGTTTTATACGTGGAAGTTAAAGAAAAAAAACAACTCTGACAGAACTAAGAAGTCAGTGTTTCAATTCACGTTTGTTTGGAAGTGACTCTTACAGTTAGTTATCTAAAACCATAAGGTATGCTAGGGAGAACCTACCTTAACTAATCCTCATGTGTAGTGAAGGAAGGTACACTGATTGCTAGCATGAATGTGAAAAAAAAAAAAAAATTGAAAATGTGTTCAGTATTCAGTTGCTTTAATAAATTCATAACTCAAAAGAAAGGTTTGGAAAGTTGTGAGTACTCCCCTGAGGTTTCATTAAAGTTAGTGAAACTGGGTTTTGGCTATAACTGTTTTGTGGGTGGTTGTTTCAGGAGACACACTGCAGCTTTTTGGGAAGGGAAAAAGAGAAATAAATAATTGTTGTGATGCAGGATTGCATCCATGTGTGGGTAAGTGACTAGTAGAGCATGTGATTTAGAACAGCTTGGTTGCTTTTTTTATATGAATGTACACTAGCTAGTACATCTCTCCAAGAAACCATTTAATTCTCAAGATTTTACATCCTTAGGTGAACTAAAATATCTTCTTACTAAGTGGAATGCTCAGTTGTGCAAAATGTGAACATTTTAGTGCAGTATATAAACCAGAAATAGCAAAATAAGGTAGTCACTTTCTCAATGAAGACTGTTTCTGCAGGAATAATGAAATTTTCTGGACCAAAATGAATATTTTAAGCTTTTAATGAAACTTTCTCTAGTTAAGAAATAGCTGTTCTTGATTTGCTTTTTAGTCTGTATGACAAACATTACTTATCTAATTCTGATTCAATTTTTTACTCTCTTAAAGACACTAATATCATCTTCTGCAGTAATGCAGCATTATATCCTATTTGTTGTTCCAGGAACTTCAGAATTTTTCTGATAATATTAAAATTGGAAAAAATCAAGTTCTATCTGTCTTGTCTAGTACTCCCTCTTTCTCTCTCTCTCTTGAATTTGCAAATGAATGCAAAATGAGCTTCTAAAGGAAGAGTGAAGTAGAATTTGATTTACAGTAGCAGTTATATAGCTGTGAGTACTTTATGAACAAACTTACTTTGTCAATAAAATAACAAAGTAGAATTCCAGATAGTAAGGCAAGTACAGTCTTATGTCATCACTAACTACACTGCATAAAAATAGCACCCATCAAAGAAGCTTGAAAGCAGAATCCTGAATAATATGTGTAAAATAGAATTCCCAAGTTTATTTTCACATATCTAATTTTACTTGAAAAGAAAGGCAGGTCAAGGGGCATTTTGATCACATGGCAGTTTCTTTTCAAAGAGGAAAAAGATACCTAGTGTCATCTGCAAAAGCCTGTTAGTTCAGAAAAAAACCCCAGAAAATGACATGTAAATGCGTGAGTTAAACTGACTGTTTTTACTATATATTTTTATTGATGCCTTAAAGATTTCTCGTGGTGTCTTACTCCGTTTTCTGGTTTTGCAGGCTTCAGGCTCGAATTGCTCACAGAATCCAGGAACTGGAGAACTTGCCTGGTTCTCTGCCCCCTGATCTGCGAACCAAAGCTACAGTGGAGTTGAAGGCACTTAGGTTACTGAATTTCCAACGCCAGGTAATGCCATTTACTTGAGGAAAATTTTAATAGCAGTCACAAGTAAACATGTTCATGCAGCAAAGAATAAACTGGAAAGAGATTCTGCATTAGTGCAAAATGTAAGCAGATCCTGCATGAGAGCTAACATAACCAACAAGCAAGTCAATGTTAGATTTTACTTTATTTTGGTGATAAAGATGTGCAGCCTTATCTTCAGTCTGGAATGTGACCATAGAACTGCATCTTTTGTAATGAACATGACATTGGTACCAAGACCAAAAATAGTGCTGGACCGATTGCAAGGTGATTTTCAGCGAGGATCTCCTCAAAAGATACCTCCTTCTGGACATATTTAGAATTTCCATTATTCCCCTTTAAAAAAAGGGTTTTTTTAATAAAAACTGCCTGTTGGTGTTTTGTGTGTTTTTCCTCTGCAATTTGTTTTTGTGATTTCTGCTATGGCACAGACTTTGAAAATGAAACATAAGAGGATCATGCATAAGATTTAAGTTGAATGTTGAGTGCCTATATCAGCAAATTAATTTCAGAAAAAGAGTCTCACTGCCAGACTGTTACAGGCCTCTTGCCATTGGCATTTACTGCTAGTTTGGAAGAACAAAGATGCAATTTGGCAGGTCAAGCAAAATACTTCCTGACAAAAGCCTTGGCAGGAGTTGTGCCGTGGTGTCCAAGTCTTCCTTCCTTTCTCCCCTTGGCACTCCTTTGTAATGAAGTTTTGTCAGAGATTAGATGAAAAGCAGCAGGCTCTCCCTGCTCTCCTGCTGGGAGTATAGCGATACAGTTCCAAGCTCTTAACATTTACTTCTCCCACCTGCCTTTTGTACAACTGGCCATGGAACAAGTTGTCACTTGTGTTCAGATCCAGCACTAGAGAATGCATTATGCATGTGATGCATTTGTGTCTTATTTTGATGGTGTAATATCCTGGCTGGCCCCTTTAACTGCAGCAGGACAGTTGTTACCAGGATCTTGTAAAAAGGGAAGAGACTGTGACTGAAGTAATTAACGCATTTGAACGTTCTTTGAAGGTTTAAGATTTGTTTAGGGTAACAGATGTAGCTGTTGCAACTGTATCAATGATGCATCTTTTTAGAACTATAATGAAAATGGGAGACTGGAGTATATTTTGAACTGTTTACTTTTTTACTCTATAATACCAGTTCAAAGTTGTTTTAAGAGCTATTATATTTTTTTGAGTGTTTGTCTTTTCCCCCCCTCCCTCCACTGGTAGTTAAGACAAGAGGTAGTAGCCTGCATGCGTCGTGACACAACACTGGAGACAGCACTGAACTCCAAAGCCTACAAACGAAGCAAGCGCCAGACTTTGAGAGAAGCTCGTATGACAGAAAAGCTTGAAAAACAGCAGAAGATAGAACAGGAGAGGAAGCGTAGGCAGAAGCACCAGGTATTTTAATTTACTAGGTGTTTGCCCCATGACAGAAATGGACCCTGCTTTGCTGTGTAGATCTTCTCTTCTACATATTCTATTTACCTTTGTAGTTTTTCTGATTAAAAAACTCCAAGTGGTGTGATAAGTAATTGGAAGGCTTAAAGATTAGAACTCCTACATTCCTGATTTCAGATCCTTGCTGTGTAAGAGTGCCTGCACTAACTTGATTCTCTTTCTAGGAATACCTGAATAGCATATTGCAGCATGCTAAAGATTTTAAAGAGTACCACCGGTCTGTCGCTGGGAAAATTCAGAAACTTTCTAAAGCTGTGGCAACTTGGCATGCCAACACTGAACGTGAGCAGAAAAAAGAAACTGAGAGAATTGAGAAAGAAAGAATGAGGAGACTAATGGTAAGGAGTAGAGGAAGGAATACGGTTCTTTTACTTAAAGTTATCTACTGTCTCCTTTTAATATGCTTATATACCGTCTCAACCACTCCCATGTGTTTCCTTTGCGAAGTACTTGGTTATGAAGAAAGCATAAATCCAAAACTACTACATTTTGTTATGTGTATTTCTGTTAATGGTAGAGTGATACTCTTGAATTTAACCTATAGCTCCTTCTTTTGTATGGCTTTTGTATGGGATTTTTTTGTTACTAGCATGAAAACTTAGCTCAGCCACTTCTGAATAACAGCAACCTAATCTTATTAACTTCATATATTAACACTTTGGTATAATTGGAGGGCTCTTGGTCCATTTTACAAATACTGGACTTTGGATTAATTCTGGGTTTGTAGTTTTGAAGATACCAGACAACTAACTTGTTCATGGTATTACTCCACAATTTTTACATACAGTTGATTCCACGTATGAGAGTACCTAACCAATAGCAGTAATGCATGTATTTTGAGAATGAGTAGCAGTCAGTTCTACCCATTTAATGCTTCGTATCATACTTCTTACCATTCCATGGTTTTTTGTTCCCTATACCCTCACAATATCAGCTATATCATTCTAAGAACAGAGTAAAATGGGTTTTTATATAATCATGTCTCTTCAGAATGCTGTGGAACCAGTCAGGGGGCTGCTTACATTTCAGGAGTTAAAATAATTCAAAGTGTAGACAGATCAGTGCATACGTACAAGTATGGCAGTGACTTGGAGTAGGAAAAACTCTTCAAGACATTGGTTAGCTCTATCTTAACATTCTATTAACATTTCACCAACACAGAATGAAAGGAAATTGACAAGCTTACTTTGTAACTTGCTGGCAAAAAGCAGTAAGTATCTAATAGAGGTGCAGGTGTAAATGCTCGTTTCTGTCCAGAGAGTATCCCCACCATCAGTGTGGGCTGAACCCTTTGGTCTTAAAAGTCACAAAATGAAATGCAGAAAAACTTAACAATGATAGAAACTTGGAAATGAAAGCTTGTGTAAAGTGTAAATTAAGGACTTGCATAAGAGAGTAACAAATGTATAGACCCTAGAGCATTTCTTAAAATTATAATAATAGTATTATATAGTAATAGTATTATATAGTAATAGTATTATAGAGCTTTTTTGTAGTTGGAGATAATCATCAGCAGTTTGTCTAACCTAGCTTGGAAAAATGTTACTTATTAGCAAAGAAGGAGCTGATATTAAATAAAAGCAATATTGGCATTTGGGAAAAGCTTTTCTGTATTGTGAGGTTCAGCTTATGTCACATTGAACATGCAGTGTGATAAGTAGTGAAGATGTTCACTGCTGAAAAGTACGAAGTAGATTTCAATGTCCAGAAATGGAACAGGATACCAAATGCTTCCAGATTATCAATGCTTTCTCCTAAAACACCCCACCAAGACTGGTGAAGCTCTTACACATACATGCAGAATTTCATAGGCATTTGCAGTTTAGGGGTTTGTACCTACTGCTCAGTTAAATCCTTCCGCAAAACCAATCTCTGTGTTTTGTTAATGGGGTTACTTTGCCTATTTAGTTTTAGTCCAATTGTGATAAATTTGGAATTAGCAGATGTGTACTAGTGGGTTTTTTTAAAACATCATCTCCTCTCAGATACTTGCCATGGTCTATGAAAATGTGCTGTATCTAAAACTTTCTGCAGATCTTTTCAGGAATGCTGAATTCATTCCACAAATTTCCCTTCATTTACTATGATTAGAAATGGTGATTGTGTCACAGGTTATTAGTAGTACTATATATAGTGCAAAAATGAGCATTGGTGTGAGCCAAAAAGATAGTGTCAAGACAAGCTTAAATGTATAAAAGAAGTACCTAGATTACATAGACTGTGCATTCAGTAATATTAGAAGGAATAAAAACAACAATCATAACGATAATTCATTTTTCCTGAAAACCTGGGTTTTGAGCATTTTAATTTCTGATAGGCTGAACATAACAGTGGATTTTTGCAAGCTCAATTTGAACATTATAACTGTTTTTTCTAACTGTATGCCATTCTGGTGTCTCTAGAAAAGCAAGAGATCTCCCAGAGTCCTGTACTTTAAAGTAATCATCTTTAGAGTATTTCTTACGTTTGGTTTTTATAAGGCACTGTATACTTCCTTAATTTACTGTTTCAGTCAAATTTGAGGCAGGCACCTCTACAGCATTTTTGTATTTTTTTGGACATTCTGTATTACATTGTCACAGATCTTGAAAATAATATTTGTTGTATGTCCAACACACACGATACGACAAGGATGCAGAAGTTGCCAGGATGATTCAGAGATAGGGTTTACATGGTGAATCCTGTTTCTGATAGTGAACTCTATCAGAGAATAAATAAAGCCAGCTTAGAACAGTGATACATAAATCTAATAAAAAGGATTTTTGACATCCAGAAGAAAAGGATCTGTATTCATACTGGAAAAAGGACTAAATGCAATTTTATGTCCAGCTCCTACGTTCTTCTCTTTGGGGAACTGCCTGCACTTCATATCTTTGAAAAGTCATCTCTGTAGGAGACTTACCATCTCTTGTTTCAGGACATTCAATCTGCCTAATCACAGAATCACAGAATGTCTGGGTTGGAAGAGACCTTCAAGATCATCGAGTCCAACCCGTGCCCTAACACCTCAACTAAACCATGACACCGTGTGCCACATCCAACCTTTTTTAAACACATCCAGGGATAGTGACTCCACCACCTCCCTGGGCAGCCCAATTCACTACTTTATCACTCTTTCCATGAAAAGCTTTTTCCTAATGTTCAACGTGTATTTCCCTTGGCACAGCTAAATGTGTGCTCTCATTCTGTCAGTGCTGTCTGGAGAAAGAGACCAACTCCACCTGACCACAGCCACCTTCCAGGAGGTTGTAGAGAGTGATAAGGTCACCTCTGAGTCTCCTTTTCTCCAGGTTAAACAGCCCCAGCTCCCTCAGTTGTTCCTCACAGGGTTTGTGTTCCAAGCCCCTCACCAGCCTCATTGCCTCCTCTAGGTGCACTCAAGTGTCTCAACATCCTTCCTAAACTGAGGGGCCAGAGCTGGACACAGCACTCAATGTCCTTCCTAAACTGAGGGGCCAGAGCTGGACACAGCACTCAATGTCCATCCTAAACTGAGGGGACAGAGCTGGACACAGCACTCAGTGTCCTTCCTAAACTGAGGGGACAGAACTGGACACAGCACTCAATGTCCTTCCTAAACTGAGGGGACAGAGCTGGACACAGCACTCAATGTCCACTCTAAACTGAGGGGACAGAACTGGACACAGCACTCAATGTCCACCCTAAACTGAGGGGCCAGAGCTGGACACAGCACTCAGTGTCCATCCTAAACTGAGGGGCCAGAGCTGGACACAGCACTCCAGGTGTGGCCTCACCAGTGCCGAGCACAGGGGCAGAATGACCTCCCTGCTCCTGCTGGCCACACCATTCCTGACACAGGCCAGGTGCCATTGGCCTTCTGGGCCACCTGGGCACACCCTGGCTCATGTTCAGCTGCTGTCACCAGCACCCCCAGGTCCCTTTCTGCCTGGGCACTGTCCAGCCACTCCATCCCTAACCTGTAACATTGCAGGGGGTTATTGTGGCCAAAATGCAGAGCTCAACACTTGGACTTATTGAACTTCATCCTATTGGACTCTGCCCATCCATCCATCCATCCATTTCAGGTCTCTCTGCAGACCCCTTCTACCAACAGATCCAACACACGCTCCCAGCTTAGTGTCTGCAGATTTACTAATGAAAGACTCAATACCCTCATCCATGTCATCAATAAAAGTATTGAACAGAACTGGCCCCAACACAGACCCCTGAGGGACACCTCTGGTGCCTGGCTGCCAGCTGAATGCAGCACCATTCACCACCACTCTCTGTGCCCGGCCATGCAGCCAGTTCCTAAACCAGCAAAGAGAGCTCCTGTCCAAGCCGTGGGCTGCCAGCTTATCCAGGAGTGTGCTGTGGGAGTCTGTGTCAAAAGCCTTGCTGAAATCCAAATACACATCCACAGCCTTTCCCCCATCCACCAGGCGGGTCACCTGGTCATAAAAGGACACCAGGTTGATCAAACATGACCTACCCCTCCTAAACCTGTGCTGGCTGGGTCTGATACTGTGGCCATCCTGTAGAAGCTGCATGATGTTACTCAGTATCAATACCAATTACTTTGGTGGGTACTGAGGTCACGCTGACTGGTCTATAATTACCAGGATCCGCCCTCCCACCCTTTTTGTGAACGAGTGTCACATTGGCCAGCTTCCAGTCATCTGGAACCTCAGCAGGTATCCAGGACTCTTGGTAAATGATGGAGAGTGGCTTCACAAGCTCATCTGCCAGCTCCCTCATTACCCTGGGATGGATCCCATCTGGGCCCATAATGTAGCATTGATTTTTTTTTTCTCCATTGCCAGTCATAACTACTGCAGATTTTTCCAGTCATTAGTCCATGAGAGAAGGAAATGTGTAGAATCATGGAATCTGCATCTCAGAGTCACTCAGCCTGTCAGGGAGCTCTCTAGTTGAACCACCTTCCAGAAGTGTTTACAATGAGTTCAAAACAGGTTGCTCAAGGTTTTTTTCAGTCCTGTCTTGAAAACCTCTAACATCAGAAACAGCACAGCTTCTCTGCCTGTCCAGGTACTTCTGAAGTGCAGGCCAGTCCTTGAGCATATTGACAGATATCTCCTGGTTTCTTGTGCTCTGCAAACTTGACTGAAGTGCCCTCCATCTCTTCCTCTGTGTCACTGATGGATGTATTAAACACAAAATTACTTGGATAGACTCCTGTAGTATGGCTCTTCATACTGTCTTCAGATAAAGTATAACTCTGACATGTTGTAGTGAGGAATTTTGGATATGTTGGGGTGCAAGATGAGCAGGACCCAGCAATTTGCACCTGCAGACCAGGAAGCCAGCCATATCATGGACTACATTAAAAGCGGAGGCCAGTGATACAGCAGAGTGCCATTAGGAAAAGGCAAAGTGCTTCGTCCTGCCCTTGGGTCACAACAACCCTACTACAGGCTGGGGCAGAGTGGCTGGAAAGCTGCCCACAGGAAAAGGAGCTGGGGGTGCTGGTGACAGGGACTGAACAGGAGCCAGCAGTGCCCAGGTGGCCAAGAAGGCCAATGGCATCCTGGGCTGTGCCAGCAATGGTGTGGCCAGCAGGAGCAGGGCAGGGATTGTCCTCCTGTACTGGACACTGGTGAGGCCACACCTCAAATCCTGTGCTCTGTTTTGGGATCCCACTCTGAGAAAGATATTGAGGTGCTGTAGGATGTCCAGAGAAGGGCAGTGGAGGTGGGGAAGGGGCTGGAACACCAGTCCTATGAGGAGCAGCTGAGGGAGCTGGGGTTGTTTGGCCTGGAGACAAGGAGGCTCAGGGGGGCCCTCATTGCTCTGTACTGCCATCTGAAAAGGGGTTGTAGCAAGGCAGAGGTTGGTTTCTTTTCCCAGGTAACAAGCAATAGGACAACCAGAAATGGTTTCAAGTTGTGCCAGGGAATGTTTAGATCAGATATTACATCCAAGAAAGATTTTATGTCACTGGAAGGGTTGTCAAGCATTGGAACAGGCTGCGTGGGGAAGTTCAGAAAACATGTCGATGTGGTGCTTGATGACATGGTTTACTGGGGGACGTGGCAGTGTCAAGCTGATGGTTGGACTTCATGGATCCCGCCTATCTGTGGGATCTTCCAACCGCAATAATGATTCTGTGGTTCTGTGAAAGCATGGTTAAGGTAGGTATTAGGAAGAAATACTTTACTGTGAGAGTGGTCAGGCACTAGAATGGGTTTTGGATGCCCCAAGCCTAGAAGTGTTAAAGGCCAAGTTGGATGTGGTCTAGTGGAAGATACACCTCTACTGTGGTAGGGGGATTTGAACTGGATGATCTTTGAGGTCCCTGCCAAGCCCTGTGATGCTGTGATGTATTGATACAAATATATGATTATCTGGGCCTGGTCATCCAGCAAGCTCTTTACCCAGGTAGCTGCCACTGTGTGCAGATCATAATGACCTAAGATAACACTTTGTTATTGAACAGGAGTTGGATGGCACGCATTCACCAACATTTCTGTCATGACTGACATCTCTTTTGTGTTACTAGGCTGAAGATGAAGAAGGCTACCGTAAGCTGATTGATCAAAAGAAAGACAGACGCCTGGCCTACCTGTTGCAGCAGACAGATGAGTATGTGGCTAACTTGACTAACCTGGTATGGGAGCATAAACAAGCACAAGCAGCCAAGGAGAAGAAGAAGCGAAGGAGAAGAAAGAAGGCAAGTAGTTACAGCTGATATTTTTAAGCCATGTCTTCTTCAAATCCAATTTAATGTTGATAAATGTGGTGGTGCCCAGTTGTCGTACACGTACCAGAGTGTCTAAAAATGTCTACATCACCGAATTCTCAATGCTGAGGGGACTCATCTCTCTTTATATTGAAGTACATTTATGCTTTTATTAACTCAAGGTGATAAGGAGACAGGATTATAAAATTCTCAACTGTTAATATCCTCATAAAACTAATTTTCTCATAAACTTCATAGAGATAAAATTGGGGCAGATGTGTAAGTTAGGATTAAGGCACCCAAAAGGAATGCAATTTATCAAAACTACATTCTGTGAAGAAGATGTCAAGAATCTGGTGTGTGTAGCTGTCTGATTGTCGACTTCCACCTTATACACTTGGCTCAGTCCATTTTGTAAGGACCGTTGAAAATGGCTAAGAAACCTGGACAGGTTTATTATAGTAAATGGGTATTTTGCCAGTAATATTGTTCACTGTGCATTTTTAACCTTTAATTGAAACTTTACAAGATTACTTTTCTCCATACGAAATGTTTTGCCCTGCAAGAAAAAGTTGTTGAAATTGGACAGTGCAGTTTTCAAAAAAATAATTTCATGTGTAAAACAGTGATTAAGGAACGATTTGTCAGTTTTTGTGACCTCAGAGTACCTTTCCTCTCTTACAGAATGTATAAGAGGATTTTTATAATCCATTTCCATGCTTGGTTTGCTGCTAATTACTGCTGCAAATACAAGCATTATGTTTACAGGGTTTACTAACAGTACTGGAAATATGGTAAAAACAGCCAGTAGAGAAAAAATACTGACTTGGACATTAATGGCCTAAAAAAATAGTACATGTTTTCTCCTGCTCTCAAAAAACGCCTCTATTCCTGAGTGCATGTTCTTAACATAGGAACAATAACCTGTCTCCAGAATGAAGATGCATTTTGGATGGGGTTCTTGGTCTGCACTGCCAGTGAGAACAGGCCTGGTTTAATGTATATAATGCACAGTAGAGATAATAATTATTGAGACAGCATGTGGAATAACTGCATTGCTTTAATAGCGTAAATAAATACATAGTCCTTTAACTGTCCATATATGTGATATGTTTCTCTTTCCATGTCAGTTTAGCCTAAGTATGTATCAAAAACAGGGTTATCTTCTGGCCAAGTCAGTAAAAATATAATTTTCTGTCCCTGAAGTTAAAAGGAAATATGTCCTGTAAATATTCAGTGTTTGTATATATCCCACCCTAAAACCTAAGGAAGATAAGCAAAAGAAAGAAAAAAAAAAATCTGTCTTGATTATCTGTGTCTTTTTGTTTGTAATGAACTTATTTCCAGCAATCCTTTGTGTTCATCTGTGAAGTAAATAAGAGTTCACACAAATATTACCCTTTATTTTAATCCAGAATTCTATGAATTTGTCATAGCATGGCTGTGGAACATGTTGCAGTTATTGGGAACTGTGTCTTTTTCCCAAGTCATACACTTTAAGTTCTTAGGCTTTTATGTTTTGTGATCCATATTAAAGTTTAATCTACTAATATCTGTAGTTAATGTTTTGTACTTAGAGAAAAATAAGAAAAGAGAATTAGGATTTTCTCCTAGAAATGGCAGTGAGGAAGTAAATAGTGAAGAAATAATCTATGCCAGACTAGTTATAGAATATTGAAGTGAACCTTATGGTCTTAGTAGAAAAAAATTTGGGATTAGTCCATTCTTCCTCTACTTCCTCTAGAGGAACTTCATTTATTGCTTTTCACTTTATTGTTAGTAGTTTTTCCTGTCATTATGCAGAGAAATTAGCAAAATGTGCCTGCTTTTTAATATTGCAATTTCCCAAACTCGAGGACTAAATTGTGAACATTGAAGATCTGTTTGCACGGTCCAAAACAGAAATGCAAGATGTCTGTCATTATTTACATTTATTTTCTTGTAATATGTTCTTCTAATTTCCAAAGTTGTTTTTAACTAAAGGTTATAAATGTGCTCACAGCAGATTATGGGTTTTGCATGGTGAACAGCACTGATGTTCACTGCTTTTCTGTGATTAGAGTTACAAGGTTCTTTTCCATTGCCTGTGACTAAGCTATAACAATTTTTATGTATTGGACAGCGTTGTGTAGTGTAAAAGGATGGACCCCAGGCCTAGTTCATCCAGGGAAAAAGTATCCTCAGTCCATCTGCTGTGTTCAGCCAAGACTAGATACATGTTTTCATAACTTATCCTGCCATTGGGTTTATTTAAAATCTTCACTTCTGGTACAGTTCCTTTCGTTCTCAGTAGTCATACCTGCTGCCCAGAAATGCTGAAGCAGGCAGCCTTAAAGCTTGTATTGCTGTTATTCCTACTAAGCATCAGCTGCTGCACTTTCATTTCAAGTACATGCTTTAGATAATGCCATTTAATGGCAAAGAAAAAGGCTGAAGTATGATCTGAAGCAGATATTAAAGACTGTATCAATATTGAGAAGTGCAGCTATTCCTCAAGTATACTTCTTAAACAAAAAAAGGAATCACTTGATGGTCTATATTTATCACACAGTTTAGTAATACTTGGAAGTATTTTATCTCTAAAATACAATTTAAGAGATCACTTCTTGTTGTTAGTCTATTATCTTTACACTAGTATCCAAAATATTTTGCTGTAGTACTACGAACTCAGCAGTGTGACATAAGGAGAAGCTGTAAAACGTCCTTACTTGGTTAGAATTGTTTAGGAAAGTTTGAATGCAGAAGCAAACTTTATGTCTTTCATTTTCCTCATACCGTGTTGATATTTTTAAGTAAGGTAAATGAAGATAAGCTTGAGGAGCATACTAGTAATTTCTCAGGTTGGTGCCTGAAGAGAAGAAAACTAGCTTTCTCTAGTGAAGAACTCCAAGGTTCCTTTTGTTTCTAATTTGAGTAAGGTATACACATGATTGGAATAGTACAAAGAACACCCAAAAATACTCCTTCTAGTTCGTCATCAGACCAAAAATCCCAAAATATATACCTAAGATAAAAGTGCCTTGCATGAATATGCATCATATATCTGTGATGCCTGCTGACACCTTTAAAATGGAGATTAAAGCAGATTAGAGGAAATTAATAGTAAATCGTGTGAAAATAATTTACTATTGTATTTGCATTAGAATAGCCTGTAAGCAACTGGGCTTTAGGTCTGAACTGGAAATCAAGTGGGCCAGCCACTTCTTATATGCAGATTTATATACTTGGCTGAGGTGAGTAGTTACCCTCCTTAGATTAGGAAATGGTTTTTCTGTCTTAATTACTCTGGGCCTATCTCTGTCTATATCCATCTATGCTTTCAATAACTTCAATCTCAGGCTCTTCAGAAATAAGTGAAACATATTCGTGATCCAACGTGTTTACATCATGTAAATTATTCTTTCTGTACTTGTAATCTGACCATAGTATTTATCACCTCTTCATTTGTTGTAGAAAGCTGAAGAAAATGCAGAAGGAATGGCATCTGGTCTTGGTCCCGATGGAGAGGTATGCATTCTTGCAAGGTGTTGGTTTCTTTCTTCTTGTCAGTGTTTGGTTTAAAAAAACCCCAGCTTTCCAGTGATTATTCTGGATTATGTGTCATGGCTGTAACTTTGAAAAGAGTTATGATGACAGCTGTTCTAGGAGCTGTTGTTTATAAACAGAAATAATAATTAAGTAGGTTAACATTTATGCTAGCCTCTCACTATTCTTAAAACTGAAGACTAAAACAAAAAGTATATCGAATCTATCACTGAGTGTGATGAAGTCTGCTCAGTTTTGTAATGTAGCCTCTCAGTTTTGTAACGCGCTTACAAGAAATATTCTTCTTCCAGTCTGTATACAGACAACTTACTTTCTAGTCTGAGCTTGTAAACACCATATAGTCCATCTTCTCGTCTTAATAAAAAATACATTATTGACATTGCATGTAATTACCTTTCAGCCACAGGGCAGAGTACAGTGTTGTGATGGATTAAGACATCTGAAAGTTCTTTCTTCCTCACAAGTAATTAGAAATGAGTAATTTTTCTGTGTCATTCTTCGGAGCTCATTCAGAGTTCTTCTGTTAGTGCAATTTTTCTATTCCACTTCATTTTTATATATAGCCTTTATATAGACTTTTCATATAAAGACTTTCAAATTGTATTTATTATTTTAATTCTGCTCTCTTTTTGTACTTGAAAGAGATAGTTCTGCTAATGTAGCTAGAATTGTAGCATAATACTGTAAGATATTTGTATTTGCACAAGAAAAATGCACATAGCATTCCTGTAACTTCAGTATTAATGGAAATTGGCTAAGTTTTGTACTCTGTCAGTCACTGTATTTAGAACTGTTCAGAATTAGTTTTTCTTGCTCAAATATATCTATTTGGAAAATATTCATGGGTAAGATCAGTATTAGAAGGTAACAAGTTTTTGAAATGAAAAAAATATGTGATTAAACAGGGCAAAGAAATAACATAAGGAGTGATTATACTCTAGTTTTGTTACAACACAGATAAGTAAAAGGTTTTGTTCTTACAGGTGCTTCATCAGCTTAGCTGAAGAAGTTAGGACAGTAAATCTTTAAAAAAGGCCTTTACTTTGAAAGTTAGCTGAATTGTTTGGTTCTTGTTTTTTAAAAAATAAAAAGCCGTAAGATCACTGTGTGTTTTTTGTTACAGATGTTTGTTGGTATAAATAACAGGATTAAATGCCTATAAGAATGCATACCTTGTGTCTTGACTTGCAAAAACCAATAATGTAGGTTTTTTTGCCATGCTGATGTTGTTAATTTACTTGGGATACTGGGATATATTTGTGGATGTCACATAGAATATGTTACACACAGAAATATTGTGACTCAGTGCTTGCTTAGTGGAAAGTGTGGCATGTAGTAACAAAACTTCAGCTCAGAAACTTCCAGTTTGTTCAGAACTGGAATTTTGATAGTGATACTAGTTTTTTTATTTTCGTACAAGAAGCATTATGTTCAGTTGCCATATGCTGTAAAGTTTCATTTGCATTTTTAGCCCATAGATGAGAGCAGTCAGATGAGTGACCTTCCAGTCAAAGTGACTCACACTGAAACAGGCAAAGTTCTTCTTGGACCAGAAGCACCCAAAGCAAGTCAGCTGGATGCTTGGCTGGAAATGAACCCTGGGTGAGTAGTTATTATATCAAGTAGACTGTTTTTTTTTCTATTTGCATTGATATTTTTCATATTATACTTTCTTTCGTGTTTACCATTTCTATTTTTGTTTTTATTTATTGTATGTAAGCTGAATAGGAGATGTATTGAACCTACTACCTCCTCCTTTTAACTGTAATGCACAATCTTTCTCTCATTTTTGTACAGCTATGAAGTTGCTCCCAGATCAGATAGTGAAGATGAAAGTGGCTCTGAGTACGAGGAGGAGGTATGTATTTTTAAAAAGAACTACTGTGACAATACAGTAAAAAACAAGTACTTATTTCATATTTCATTTTCCCCTTCTTCATAATGAAGAGAGGGGAAGTGATAGCAGATTGTGCGGGTGCTTTAAGACTAATACAAACAGGAAAATTAATTCATTCTGTTGTTCTTTATATACACTGTAAATGCCTAACTGGTAATTGTGGTTCGGAAGAGTGAATATTTTACTCTGATTATTAATAGTAATGAACCAGAGAATTAAGCAGGTTCCTGTTTTAAAATACATCTCAGAAAATGCTGCATTGTGGCTTTGTGCTGAATGAAACTAACATCTTCAAAGTTTGTGCTCTGAAGGTTTTATGAGCAATAAAATAACATGGTTACTACTTACATGTTACGTTTAATAAAATGTTAGGGATTATGCCAGGGATTTATATTCAGACTTTTCAGGGTAGGCTTATTTGATTCAGTATTTGGATGGTGATTTAAACACAAGCTCTAAAAAGAAACTTAAAATTAACCCACACAAAGATCCCAGCCTTTCAGTGTCACTGTATTATGTACTATGAATTATAAATAGTGATACTTGCATAGCATTTTCAGATCTGTACTTTCTAAAGGAGAACAGAAGTGAGGAATAGAGAAGAACCATGTTCAATCAACGGCCTGGTGGCAGAAGTAGGTTTAGTACTGAGATCTCCTCAGTTTAGGAGTCTTTACATTACTAAACCAAACAACCACTGAAACCGACTGTGTGATGTCGTGGTGTGTTTTTGTAGGAGCAGTTTCTGGTGATGTAATTGTACACATCTGTTGATATTAAGGTAGGAGAGAAAGGGCCTGATACCTGTTAGATTTTAGAATCTGACTTAGTGAGATTTTAAGTTGTTTGTTCTCTGCTGCAACCGTAGCTAGAAGACAAGTTATTTCAGAAAGAGTAAAAATAACTGGTTTAAAAAAAAAAAGAAACTAGAAGCCTAAATAAGTAGTACTTGGCAGTTTTTTTAGGCCTTACTAATTCATCATGCATCTAGAATACAAAACAAAAATAAACATGGTATTGGAATACTCTCCATGAATATGGTATTCAGAGAAAGCCTTGGGGAAGTAAGATCATTAAAGGGGAAAATAATTTTTATTTCAAAGTGCTGTGACTTCCTGCTGGTTAATGTATGTCAAAAATTAATCAATTTGTTACGCCGCAGTGCAATTTTGTTTTAGAATAGGTGTAAATTGAAACTTAGGATTCAGATGTCTGTCATAAAGCACTGACCAATGAAAGCTACCAGTATGAGAATGCCAGTTGAGAGTGTGGCTGAGGAACACGTTACACTTCCCAGCACTTCTGTTCTTTTTCTGTATTCTGTAGGATGAGGAAGAAGAATCAAGCAAATTAGAAACAGATGAGAAGATACTCCTGGATCCCAACAGTGAGGAAGTTTCTGAGAAAGATGCGAAGCAAATCATTGAGTGAGTCTTCCTTAAGCGCTGTTTATTATTAACTGTGATTTCTTACAGTGGCATTTCGCAAGAGTAGCTTTCTCTAGATTAGAGTGATTTTTTAAACTTCTGTGGTATAAGGATCTGCAGGAGAAGAAGCATGATCATTTAATTGTATACTCTTTATTATCTTACACCCTTTGGTGTACTCACCTCATTCACAGCTGAGGACTTGAACTGTTTCTTTAGACATATGTATGCATGCCGTGGTCTAAAAATACTTGTTTGTATTCACTTGAGTTCTTTTTCTACCTTCCAGGACAGCCAAGCAAGATGTGGATGATGAATATAGCATGCAATATAGTGCTAGAGGGTCCCAGTCCTACTACACTGTTGCTCATGCAATCACCGAAAGGGTGGAAAAGCAGTCTTCCCTTCTTATTAATGGCACATTAAAACATTATCAGGTGAGAAATCATTAAAACAATAAAATACCTAAAACTTTGAATTATGCCCAACATTTCAATGTGGCATTTCAAATGGCAAACTGAAAAATTGTTTAAAAATACAAAGGCTCTAATAGTTTAGAATTTGGAAGTGTTGATAAAGCAATGACACCTGTCACAGATAAGTACTGCTTGAATAATACAAACTTTCTGCAGCTACCTCTTATCTTTTCTTCACTGCACATGTATAATATATTGATTTTGTTACCCTTCTCATTAACGTGTAGTTTTCATTTCTTACTGTTTTAATTTGTGATGGATTAAGAGTCTTTTCCTTCTTGCAATAGTTAAAAGTTTAGAATTTCATTTTTTAATTAAGGTACTAATATTTCAGGGCAGTGGTAGATAAAATTTGAAAATAAGAAAAATATTTTGCTGTGGAGTTTGGTGTCACATGTTCTTCACAGACTTTTGCTGGATTTAGTAGCCAAGAACTTTGACATAAGCTGGATTCACGTGATTGAAAATGTTCTTGATGCATATTTTCTACACTTCTGCTATCGTACAACTTTCTAGTTAACTCCAACAACTTGCATCTTTTCTCTAGTCAGAACATTGTTTGTATGTGTGTGTATATATATATATATATCTATATATATATCTATATATATCTCCACATAAAGAATAACGATGTAGACAAGATAGCTCTCCTCAATTCTGAAGCCAACTTTGTAGATGAGACATGCAGTGACACTACAGATTCCAGTCAGCTCTTGATGATTTAATAGTAAATATGAATCAGTCCACATGTAAAGCCAGCAAATTGGCAACATGATTTTGGATACTGTCTTGCAGGGAGAACAGACAGTTACTTCAAGAGTTTATTGTAGTGTTTTCCCTCTGAACTTTCTCAGGCCACCTAATTTCCTGCTGTCTCCATGCACGAGACACAGCAAAACTCTGGATGTGGGAAGCAGAAACTTCACACGTCCATCAGTAATGTGACACACATATGTGGAAATCTGTCTGACAAAGGAGTAGTGCTTTCTAGCAGTATTCCCTGGAGTGTGAAATTCTGTTATGCAGACATTGCTAAGCTACAGAACTCTGGCTTCCTTCCAGCTCTGGAATTTTATACGCAAGGCATATTTGGACAAAGGTGGCCTACTCTAACGTGGAGTTTTGGATGGCAGACACTGAGTGGACATGTGCTACAAGAGCTTTAGCATACCAGTGGTACAGTTGGCAGCTGTGAGGCTTACGTGTTTTGTGCTGTTTTGACAAGTTTGATTCTGAAAGATTTTAATTGACACAGGCAAATGTGATGAATACACACAGAAAGTTTCAGCATTTGAGAGTGTTGAAACTGAGAAACAAATCCCTGCAGTGGTGTTTAGCAGCCTTACTATGAGTGCCTCTGTTGCTTTTCGTTGAGTAGAAAAACCTTTCTACATGAAAGCTGACTTCATCTTATGGAGTGTTTTAAATAGGAATGATGATTTCCATGTAAAGAGAGACAGGGTCCCCCATGCATGTAGTATTGCTAAAGAAAATACAACTTGTAAGTAGACAGGGACATCCAAACATTAGTTCCATACTGGTGATTTATAGTGAATTATTATTGTGAGTTTTAAGTAACTGAAGCTCTTACTCTTCATTTCAGCTCCAGGGACTGGAATGGATGGTTTCTCTCTATAATAACAATCTGAATGGAATTTTAGCAGATGAAATGGGACTAGGAAAGACAATCCAGACTATTGCTCTCATCACTTACCTGATGGAGCACAAAAGGCTCAATGGCCCCTATCTCATCATTGTTCCGTTGTCGTAAGTAATGGGTCTCATTCTGGCATTATTGTCCTAAGAACTGCAGATTGGTTTGTTTGGAACACAGCACACTGGCAAAACCAGAGAGCTGGTGAAACACTTGATTCTATTAATTTTGGCAAACTATATTGCATTAACTGTAATTCACTCTTAAGCCAAAAGAGGGGGATGTTTTTTCTTTCCTATTACATGCGTGCACCACCTTTCAGCTTTTGACTCTTGATACTAAAATTCTGTTGCTTAATTCTTTAAGCAGCTGGTACCTCATCTGATACCATGCAAGCTTACTTTAATGAAGTTGATCTTTTAATTACTGTATAGATAGCCCTGAATGTATGTACCCTTGACTGATAGACATACTTTTGTCAGGTGAGCAGATTATGGTTGTTTATTATGCTGCCCCCGTTTTTGCTTTTCCTTAGCTTTCCAAAATGCTGCTTGTTTTATAAATTTCTTGTAATGCATTTTCCTTTCTTCAAAGGTCAGATGTTGGTTTTAGTGGTTTGAATAAGAAATATGAGTCGTCGTAGAACTCTTATAGCACGTTGAGTTTTTTCCTTCTTTTTGTATGTAATTGACTTGATTGATGTTGAGAGGTTCCCCGGTAATTTCATTAGGCTATTTGTCCACCGATTGTGCTGAGCATGCAAATTTGATCTAGAATTAGGATAAATTTGATTTGTGGTCATCTCTTGGTTTCTTTGGAGGTGTCCTGTCTGTGGTCTTCCGACCACACAGGTGACTGTGCTGCAGTAGTAACTGATTAACTAAGATAAATGTCACAGATATGCCTAATTGTATGAACATAAATGATAAGCTTAGTTTGAAAGGAAACACCTGGGAGAAGATCTATAAAACAGAAATAGGGGAAGTGTTATTAATGTCAGTTTTCATATGGGCACAGTAAAACATCTGATGTCTTTTGAGTACTCTAGTGGATTTTTTTTAAATGTGAGAGGAGCTGAAATTTCTTTCTTGTATGCATTCTAAAAGATGCCTTTCTGTGCCTTTTCTACATTGCTAGTATTGCTCCCATCATTGGTCCACTAAGAAGAAAAAAAGAAAAGACAAGCAGCTGAAAAACCTCAAGGTTGTTTTTTTGCTGTTGTCTCATTATAGCAATTATGTACACTATGGCCACTTTTTTGGGGGGGGAGCAAACAGCAGAAACAGTGCAAGAATGGATTCTCATAGTGGCGGTGGTGGCACTATGAGTAGTTTTGCTCAAGTAGTGCACAGATGAAGCCTATTATCAATTTCGTTGGGCTGTGTTTGAAAAGCTGTAATGTCCATTTTTGGATAATAAGTCTAATATAGAAGAACTTGGAAATCTATTTTTTGTCCAGAGGTACTGTTTAAAGTATAAAAGTGCGTGTTAAAACACTGCTTTTGCTGGTTTCAAAAAAGGCCCTGAGTGTAAGCTGAGTGAATGAGTGTTAAACACATTTTTTTTTCTGGTTAGTTCCCTCTGAGATACTTGTATTTTATTGCAGTATATAAAGTGAATTTTTAGAATGTGTTGTTATTTATGAGGTTTGATTACTCAATATGTGTTGAAAAGCTGGCATCCACTTAGAAACATTTATAAAGTTTGATCTGCAGATGATGTAACATTGCTTTTTCTCTCTAATCTCTCTGATAGGACTTTATCCAATTGGACATACGAATTTGACAAATGGGCTCCTTCTGTGGTGAAGATATCCTACAAGGTTTGATTTGCTTTTTATGATTGTAGTATTGAAAGAATGAGTTTTTCCTCTGTCTCTGCAAGCTTTTAAACTATCTGCTCTTCAGGTTTTGTCATGTATATCAGGTACTAAGCAGTGTGAGTTAATCATACTAAGAAGACTATAATAAACTGAAACGACTGTAGAAGTAAAACAACTGTAAATAGCTGTACAAAACACAGAATAAAATTGTTAATTATCACATTTGCAAGGCAGAAGCTGAGAGTTATGATTGGTGACTACCTAACATTTTATTCCTAGCTGAATACTTTCTTGTGTGGCTACTGTAGTTGTGATATAACCAAGCAATTTGTAGCCGGACTGGACCACTGGCTTTGTACTTGCATGAGCCCCATAAGCAGCTCTACAGTCTAGCAGCGGTTTAGGGAAAGCACTCTGAGAAGGTCTGGAATTAAGTCAATGTATTCATAGCATGGTAGGATTGCAGGTTCATCTGGTTGCTTATTGTCTTCTCATTCCTAAAAACAATGTTTCTTCTTCATCAAAGTAAAAGATAACAACTCACGTCTCTCTCTTCTAGGGTACACCTGCAATGCGCCGCTCACTTGTTCCTCAGCTTCGAAGTGGAAAATTTAATGTTCTTTTAACTACTTATGAGTACATAATAAAGGACAAACATATCCTTGCTAAGGTAATTTTAACTATTATTCTCTACAGTAAAACCCAGACACCTTCGAGAGGTGCACACCACAAAACACATTTTTGTTTTGTAGGGAAATTCTCGGTTGTTCTGTCCTTCAATAAAAGTTAATGCTTTCTTTTATATTCCTGGTATCCTCCTGTTCTAACTTTATGGTTGAACTTCTCAGTTACAGCTTTCCCTTATGTAAATATTAGGATTTTCCTGAGTGTGGCCAGGGGACTAATTCCTTTGTGCAGTTCTGATATTCTGTCTGTACTGTATATCTGCCTGTTGTTGGAAGAACATGACTTTTTTCATCTCTGCATAATATTCAGCCTAATCTGCATTAGTGACTACTAACTTTTTCTGTTATTTCTCTCCTGAAGCTCACTGTTAGTAAGGCCCTTTCCATCTGTGCTGTCACTTTTCCCCACATGACTAAATAGTTACCTATGTCATGAATTTGGTATCTAGACTAAAGAGTCTACACATTGCAGTTCTTAAGGGCTCACTCTTAGGTATCAAATATCGTGAATTAAAAAAACCTTACTGTAAGGCTATTTCATGTGCACACAAAGCCAGAGGTATTTTGCTATACAGAGAAATCCAATTGGTCCTCCTGTAGTTTCATTGCGTATTTTCGCTTCATTTGTTACATACTGCATTTTACTTGTTTGTCCCCTCTAGTTCAAGGGCAGTGCATTTTCTTAGCATCATTCTGAATGCTTGGAAACAGCTTGAGACTACATAATGTTCCTTTTCCTTTATTTTTTGCACTCTTTCTGAAAGATAGGAAGGACAGCACTTTGTCACTCATCGTGTCCTGGGAAATGGGATTAGATAACGCCTGTAAAAGTATAAACTGAGGCCTTCCTAGTCATATGGTCAGCGTGGCACTTGTGTTGACTGTTGTAGTACAGCTGGTAACAGAGAGCTGGAGGTTACATATTAAGATGTAGAAGCTTTAGTTGAAAGTGTAGTAACTGAGATGATTTTAATTATGCTGCTTTCTTCTCAAGTGAAAACATAGGATTACCTGAAATAAAGTTTAGAGTTGCTGTTGTTTATGAGCATACTTGACTTTATCTGAGAATGCTTTTGTTTCCTGTCAAGGTTCTTGTTACAGACAGATTTATTTGCAGTTCATGTGGTTTCTTTTCCACTGTGAACCATATTCTGGCCTTGATGAGCCAGTCATTCTAATCTTTTTCCCAGAAATGGGAAAAGTCTGCTGCTAGCTGTTTCAGTTCAGTCAGAATTTGACATCAGACTGAGCATACCTAGTGTTTATGTTTATTCCTAGCAATGACACTTATAGTTGCATAATGCTTGATTTAGCTTTCCTCAAGGTTGAGGCTGATGGGTGTCTCAGGTTTAAGTATTTTTGTTCTCGACTTGTTGGGAGGAACTTGACAAAGTCTGGCCTGTTCTAACTTCACCAACTTTTCTTTCAGATTCGGTGGAAGTACATGATAGTAGATGAGGGCCATCGAATGAAGAACCATCACTGCAAGCTGACTCAAGTCTTGAATACTCACTATGTGGCCCCTCGGAGAATCCTGCTGACTGGGACTCCTCTGCAGAACAAATTGCCTGAACTTTGGGCTCTTCTTAATTTCCTTCTTCCGACCATTTTCAAGAGCTGCAGCACCTTTGAACAGTGGTTCAATGCTCCATTTGCCATGACTGGAGAAAGGGTACAGTGTTTTTTTAAAAGATTTTAAAAGATTAGAAATAAACCACTTTGATGAAAAGAGAAAGGAGCTTACACAGAAGGATTAGTGTTTGAACTTCCACTGGTATTTAGGGATTTAACATAACTAAAAGATGCCTTTTTTAATAATACCAAAATTTTAATGTTTAAAGTGTACTTTTTGACTCAGAGTCAGTTTGGCTGTAAGATGCAAATAATTACTGCTCATTCTTAACTTTTCATTTGAGAGAAGACTTTACCTAATATATTTGAGTTGCCTTGTAGTGACTTTTATAAACTTCTCTAGGTGGACTTAAATGAGGAAGAAACTATTCTGATCATCCGTCGTCTCCATAAAGTGCTTCGGCCCTTCCTGCTGAGAAGACTGAAGAAGGAGGTTGAGTCTCAGCTTCCAGAAAAGGTTTGCAATGAGAGGAGTTTTGGAAGGGGTTTATTAATATTCTTTCTAATCATTAAGTAATGTCCCATTTTCAGATTTATTTTGGGAAAGAGGACTTCTTTAATGTTTGTTTGTTTGTTTATACCTCTTCAGAGAAAACTGGCCACTGAGGAGCCCTGATTACCTGAAATGTCTGCATTCTCAGGGTTCCTCACCAACCTTAAATGTTTGTTGTAACCACTGTAAGATAGGCAACTTCTTTGCATTAGAGTCTAGTTTCAATTTATGAGTCAGCCGTACACTGAGGATAGTTCTGTCCTGCACCATCCTCCTCGCACTGTGTTGAAGCTAGTTTATTGAAATTTCTGAAGGGTTACTGCACTTTATAAAGCAGGCAGCAATTTGGTCCTGTATAATCGTTCCAGGAGTTGTGTGAAGTGCCTTGTTGAAATTGCACAATTATTTTTAACTAGTGGCATTTTAATTCAGAACATAAAATTATTTTCTGATTTCAAACGTAATTGTTTTTATTTCTGGGTAACACATCTTGTTACCCAGAATACAGTTACACCCACTGTGTCCTCCTCTGCAATTCTACATCCCTTTTCCTGGAATAGCAACAGCAACTAAAATTTAAAATAAATAAATTTGAAGGTGTGGTAAGGAAAAGTTGATTTTAATGTAAAGTGGATTTCAACCATACCAGACAAATATTTGTAAGGTGTGTTATGAGCTGACTGGCTAAATGAATGAAGAATTCTGAAGAACAGATGCTTAGAGGCAATACAAAAAAAGTAATTTTGAAATTATTTTTCATCTTTATAATCATGTCAATGCTACTACTGTTGCAAATTTCTGTTCCTTCAAATGTCAAATTCTCAATACCTTCAGATGCATTTATCTGAGAATAAAAGTTTCTTGTATTTTAAAATAATACTGAAATCAAGGCCATTTATTTAATAAATCCAATAATAATCATTGGAGGGGGAAAATTTTGAAGTTCCATACAAACTTATACTTAGAAGACCATGTTTCTTTTTGTTGCTATTACCTTGAGAAAAGGAGTTTATCCAACCATGAGGATTGAACCTGGGGGCTGAAGTCTGCTAATCAGGTTCATTTGCTCTTGCAAATATTGGTAAAAAAGCCACTGAAAAAAGTAATTTCTCTTTAAGAAGTTTAAACTCCTGTCTTTCTGAGAAGAAAATAACCTGTTAATTTTCTTCCTGTTTATTTATTCAACATTAGGAATATTACACATTGTCTTTTATTCACAGCTTGAAAGATTTTTAGCCACTAGGGTGGTTATGTTACAGTTTTTATTTGACTTAACTTACTAAAAACATAGTGACTGGAATCTGGACATTGGGCAGTGGAAAAAATTACATTAAATTGGTGTGTGAAGTCTTTCTGTTCCTGTTTTTAAATCTAATATGCAGTTAAAAACTAAATACAGTTTTACAAAGATGAAGAGGTCAGGCTGAATGAAGGGGTCATGCAGTGCTGTATTAATTCTCTGTGTTTTAGTGGATGTTGATAAAATGGTATATTTCTATGACTGCCTAGATAAACTTGCCAGTTAGATTCTATGAGGGATTCTAAATTGCTACATATACAGTGATGATATTTTTATAACACTTTGCTTTATATTTTTATAATACTTAACAGACTCAATAAATTCCATTGGTTATTAAACAAAATTCTTTTTTAGTTGCATGTTAAACATAAAATTAATTCAAAATTAGTTTTTAAGTTTTAAAAATCAGAGTGAGAAATAAAGTATGTTTGGTAATCCTCCACTTGCATCCTTAGGATCCAGTTGTCTCACTGCAGCTGTGACTCATGGATAATCTTTTGAGATACTTTTTTCTGTGCTTGCAGTTGGATTGCTGGTCATTAAAATTTTATGTCGTGTTATGGTATGGATAAAAGATTAGTAGGGTTTTTTTGTTTTGTTTTGTTCTAGAATGACAACAACCTGCAGTTAGATTTTACTAACATTATTATGTCAGCGTACTTACGGATTTGGGGTTTTTTTGCACCAGGTGGAGTATGTGATCAAATGTGATATGTCAGCTCTTCAAAAGATCCTGTACCGTCACATGCAAGCCAAGGGGATCCTTCTCACAGATGGTTCTGAAAAGGACAAGAAGGTACTAAAGAAAGGCTAAAATGTGAAGGAAATAACGTGTTATGAGTAAACATGTTAACAATATGATTTCTGTTTTATAAAATTAATGTGTAGACTCTTACTGCAGGTAAGAGTCATGGGAGTCTCTTCTCTCATGGGAAGAGAAATTTCAGGCATGCCTTTCAGTTACAAGACAGCAGCTATTCACAGGGAGAAGATACTACTTGTATTCAGAAGTTGCAGTGCCTTTCTGCAGACAGGCACTGTTTGAGAAAAAACTGTGTTTCCCTTGGCTGAGCTTAATTCAATAGTATATCTGAATAATTGTGATTGTGGCAGTGGTGGTTGCAGAAGGTCATGTATCTTGTCTTTCGGAGCCACTAGTTGAAGTCTTGTTTTGGTCAGCTAAGACTGTATATTTGCATTCATCAAATGCAAATTCAACAGACCTTACAAGGTCTGTTGGTGACAAAATTCTTTTAAGAGATCAGTAAGATTCAAAGTCATATAGTCAGATTTAGACTTTGTATTAGTAAACGTTGGTTATGCAGTCGTGGGGTTTGATCCAGTCAATACAGAGTAAAGAAATTGACGTTCATCAGCTTTTCACTTGATAACAAATTTGAAATACTGTAGTAAATGTGAAATACTTAAAACAGACACTGCTGAATATCTAGAATGTAAGAGTTTCAGTTTGCACCCTTTTGTGTGTATATTGCTCATGCAGTGCACAGTCTTTCCATAATCCTTTTTCATGTTGCATTGGTACAGTAGGTGGTTTTTCTATTTAGTATCTTACTTTATCTTTCTAGTTCTTTGCAGTCAAATTGTTTTCTTTACTGGTGCTTAATTAAACTCCAGAAAAGGGGTTTTTTTCCACTGGATGTTGAAACGCATCTTCATAGTTCGAACACTTTTTAGACATTAATTCATGTTCCTCAGTTGTATTTTTAATGCAGTTTTGCAGTTTGATGTCTTTATATTTGTCCTAAAAAATTCATTTTGTACCACAGTCTTCTGCTTGCTTTTCTGTTCTCTTTCTTTCGTCTGCTCAGATACTTTTGTGTATTTTGTCCTACCTAACTAGTTTTTTTCTCTAAATGTTAAATTAAGGTCTTTTACCACTTCTACCTGTTGGCAGTAGAGGGAGGTGGTTGTTAACACCACTTGGCTTCAATGAGCAAACAACAATTGTGTTAGGAAAAAATCTTGTCTTTCTGCAGCTCTGGCCTGGACCCAGCTGAGATTAGAGACAGTTTGCTCAGATGGGAAGATCTATGAAATTATTTTTATAACAAATAGGAATGGCATTTTGGAGCAAATCTGAGACAATCTTGGAAAGAGCAAAGCCAAGTTATAAATATGTGAAGTGCCCCTTTCAAATGGATAATATCTGTTCTAGATCAAAGTTAGGATTTCAGTGTACTTCCCAGAAAAGACTAGAATATTGCTAGTGTATCTTACAATCAAGTACTGTATTTTCCCCTAGTTTACAACTCAGAATTGGTAAATTGTTTTGGCTGCGATTTTTAAAATAAATCTGAATTAGTCATATAGTAAGCTTGGAATATTGATGCCACTCTGATTACATTTTTATAAAGTGGGAACAAAACAAAATGGCATTTGAAAGCAACAAGTTTTTTGGCAATGTTAATGTGGTACAGTGTTCTCAAACTTGTATTGACCAGCTGCAATTAATTTTTAACCATACAGCTTGGTCTGCAGCACATGTCTGATGAGTGTCTTGATTCTACAAGATTAACTTTAGTGTATGTTTTGAAAACATAGTTCCTTAAATAAAAAGACTCATTAATTTGATGAGCTTGAACATTTTAGTACCTGTGGCCTGATGTTTTACTCGTCCTGGAGTGAGAAACTCATATATTGAGTCAACAGACTGGAGAAGTTAGTATGGAATTGGAAATAATCCAGCTGGAATTACTTCCTGTTAGAAGGTTCAGGCACTATGGGGTTTGGTTTCATAATAAACAGTATAAATAATCAGGACAAGAGATGCTCTGCTTACCATGAATACTGCAGGTAGAAATGTAATGCACTTCATGGATTACTTCCAGGTCTTTTTCATTACAGAGTATCCTCATGACAGGTGAATTTATACAGTAAGACAACTGTACAATAGGTTTTTTTATTTTTCTTGTTCTGGTTTGGCCTGGTTTGTTGGTTTGGTTTTTTTTTAATCTCATTGGGGAGTTGTGTTGTTGTTTCCTTTTGGGTTTTTTTTTATTAGTGATGTGTTGTTCAGGTTTGGGATAAAAGTATTTTTAAAAGGTATATTCATAAGCTAAGAAAGTAATCATTTGGTTTGCATCTATTGTACCCATAGGGAAAAGGCGGAGCAAAAACTCTTATGAACACTATCATGCAATTGAGAAAGATATGCAATCACCCATACATGTTTCAACACATTGAGGTAAGATTGTCAGGTTTGATTTTTGAGAGTCGCTTTTATTCAGAATTCAAGGATAATAGAAAACTGTGGTAGGGGACATCACTGTCCACATAATTTATACTGGAAAGGACAGATTCAGAAAAAACATGTATTACAGCCAACAAGTGTCATATTTTTATTTATAATGCAAAGTCTATTTTTAAATTATTTAATTTTATGGAGCAGTATCTTTAAAAAGTGAAGGGTTTTTTTGTTAATTTCAGATAACCCAGAGCACCTTGGTATTCACACACACCAAATTTATTGCATATAGATACTGGTTCAAAATGTCAATATGTAGAATCTTTCTAGCAGTTAGCAGACTGCTAATCTTCTACAATGTCAACTACAATTGTTCTATTCCATCCATCTTGTTTTTTCAGCAGAAATGTATTATCTGTGTATCATCTCTCAATAGGACCTATGTATATGAATATAATAGACCTGAAAAGATAGAAAGTGTCATAAATACCTCAAATATAGCCAAATTTATGAAAATATAATCAAGTACCTACTGTGATGATTTATTATTGTTGTTTATTGTAGTTTTCACTCTTCATGATCTTCATGATACATATGCTGAGTAATTTGCAGATGGATCTACTGCTCATTAGTATAAATTAATTCATATTCTACCGTGTTTGTAGTCTGGTAAAATGTATGCTGCAGAAGTCACAAATCATGCATCTCAAATAATAGTACAGGAAAATTAAGCAGAGCACTGTTGCCACAAGGCAGTTTCCAAGAGTATGAACATCACTGGACTCAAACCACAAGACTCATATATTTAATTTGATTTCTGTAAGAATGAATAGTTTTTGGTTACTGTGTAGTTTATAATATGTTTATTGCTTGTAACTTTGCAGGAGTCCTTCGCTGAACATCTGGGCTACTCAAATGGTGTCATTAACGGGTAACTCTCTGTTTTTCCTGTCCATGGTGTTGTATTGGAATTAATGATCACATTCTTTTTCTGGAGGCTACATGTTAGGAAACTCAGGCGTTTTATACAGAGGTAGAGGAGGTACATATGTAAAGCAAAACCGTACAAAGGCAGAGGAAGTTGAGGGCACATATGTAAAGCAAAACCTAATAGTACTATAACAGTAGTAATAGTAGAATAGTAGAAGTGTTGTAAGATCTTTTCATGACTGTCCATCTCTTTCAGGATGGCAGACAGAAAAGACTCGTGTCTTCCTTTCCCCTTTTTTGGAAATAATATATCATCTGAAATTCAGTGGGATGACTCTCAAGATATCTGTTAGGATTTTCTTCTCTTGTTACTTCTGCCTTCTGCTTTGTCTTCTTTACTATCTCTTTTCCAAATTAAAGTAGCATTTTTTCCATTTTCTGAAATGAAGAAGATTTGCTTTACTTTTCTTGACACTCTGTGCAACTGCCAAGTTAATGGATGCTTTCTAAACAAAAAGTGTGTATCATCCACCTAACTTTCTTCCTGTTTAGGTTTTAATGATAATTTTTTTTCGTTATCTAGTACACCAGAGTGTTTGTGTCCTTAGCTAGTATACCAGAATACTTGTCTCTGAAACAGTTTAGACTTTGGCTGGTTACAGATTTATGCATATCAGAAGGCTGTGTGTCTTCTCAATTTTGTTCCATTGCTAATTATAAATCATATTTTGAGAGTACAGACTCAAGGCTAGAGAAAAGTTGCATGAGGTTTATTTCTGTAAAGTGTATCACTGTGATGCTGATTTAGACATTCTGTTTACTTCTGTTCATTTTCTGAGTTATGGGTGGAATTTCAGTGCTAGGATTTGCTTTTGCAATTCTTTGCATAGAAGACAAAAGAGTAGCTAATCAAAGCAGATAAACACTGTTCAGGATGACTAAGGTTGTATGGCTAAGGGATATATCCTATATCAGTCTCCTGGCATTATCTCCATATATTAGTTCAATTTGCAGTATTTCACTTCCATGTGCATAATAGTTGAGTGTTGAGTGGAAAGGGAGTTGTTTCCAGCAAATGCCTGATGAATACAGTTTGAAACTTACAGTTGAAAACAAAAGAGCAGGTGAATGTCTTAGCATATAGAATGCTTATTTAGCTGAAAAAAACCATTTGATTTAATAAAAAATGAGAAAGAATTGAGTGGTTGAAAGTCAGCACAGTTCTTGTAATTGAAGAAAAATCAGGAAAACGTGATTTCATTTGTGTTTATTTTAATCAACTTGTTCAGTTTTAAAGAAAGATAAGTGGTGTTAATCTTGTTTAGATTAAGTAAATTAGTCTTTTTATTATACTCTGACATGATAATGACTACAGACTTTTAAATGTGGGCTTATTCTGGCATTTGCTGTGCTGCTTCTCTCCAACAGAGCTGAACTTTATCGGGCCTCAGGGAAGTTTGAGCTACTCGATCGTATTCTACCAAAGTTACGAGCTACTAACCATCGTGTGCTTCTTTTCTGTCAAATGACATCACTCATGACCATTATGGAAGACTACTTTGCGTTTCGGAATTTCCTTTACCTGCGTCTCGATGGTAAGCTAAATGGAAAAAAAAGGATAAATACTGAGATAAGAGGTAATATCCTTCAGTAGTGTGGGCATGGGAGCCCTGGGTTCTTCTCCTAGTGTTTTCGTAACAGTGCTGTGTTGTGACTATACAAAAGTGAGAACAGGTTCAAAACATTATTTCATAATCTGACAAGTGTATTTACCATTAAATTATGCCAGTAGTTCCTTCAGTGGCATTTTATTAGAATTTCCCATATTCTTCCTGGCAAGGTACAGAGAAGGACATAGTTTTGCTTCTGTTGTAGAAGCAATTTTGTCTGTCTCTTCCAGTGTTTTCTTTTATATGTTTAACCTAAAGACCATTTGGTCAATGAATTATTTTGGTAAGCACTCAGGTCTATTCCAGGAATGCAGATTATGTATAAATTTTCTGCTTAGAAGCTTATCTGTTTTCCACACAGTGTGTAAAGTCCAGGGTCCCAATCAGTCATCACTGTCTAAATTGCCTGAAAATATTCCCATGATAAGAGATGATAATGCCAGTGTTAGGCCTATATTCCAATGGAATAAATTCATTTTTTTCTGTTTAAAATTCCGCTGCTGCCCTTCACAGGATAGCTGAATTTCAGTGTGATGCCCAAATTTCACAGGAAGATCAAAAGCCTCAATTTCTTCTACATGTGTAGATATGTTTTATCACTTCGACAGGAAAGATGGTTTAGAAACATTTTATATACTAATGTCTTTGCTGTTCAGTGTCTCTGTTGAGTGTTCAGTATCTTTGTGGATGGTCTGGATGAGGGGATTGAATGTACCCTCAGTAGATTAACAGAGAGCACCGGTCTGGGTGGGAGTGCTGATCTGCTGGAGTTCAGGAAGGCTCTGCAGAGGGATCTGCACAGGCTGGATCACGGGCTGAGGCCGATGGTGCGAGGTTCAACAAGGCCCAGGGCTGGGTCCTGCCCTTGGGTCACAACAACCCCAGGCAGCTCCACAGGCTGGGGCAGAGTGGCTGGAAAGCTGCCCACAGGAAAAGGAGCTGGGCGTGCTGGTGACAGGGACTGAACAGGAGCCAGCAGTGCCCAGGTGGCCAAGAAGGCCAATGGCATCCTGGGCTGTGCCAGCAATGGTGTGGCCAGCAGGAGCAGGGCAGGGATTGTCCTCCTGTACTGAGTGAGTAGCCACTGGAGAGGCCATACTGCCAGTTCTGTGTCCAGTTCTGGCTCCCTCACTCCAAGAAGGATGTTGAGATGCTGGAGCATGTCCAGAGAAGGGTAGCAGTGCTGATGAAGAGTTGGGAGCACAAGTCCTGTGGGGAGCAGCTGAGGGAGCTGGGGTTGTTTAGCCTGGAGAAAAGGAGGGTCAGAGGTGACCTGATCCCTCTCTACAACTCCCTGAAAGGAGGGTTTGGGCTCTTTTCTCAGGCAGCCAGTGACAGGGCAAGAGGACACAGCAAGTCCAAAGCTGCAGGGGAGGTTCAGGCTGGACATTAGGAGGCATTTCTTTGCAGAAAGGGTGACAGGCATTGGAATTGCCTGTCCAGGAACCTGGGGAAGTCACCGTCCCTGGAGGTGTTTAAGAAAGATTGGATGTAGCACTTAGTGCCATGGTCGAGCTGACAGGGTGGTGGTTGACCAAAGGCTGGACTCGATCTCAGAGGTCTTTTCCAGATTCCCACAATTTTATGGAAGAAAAATAAAAAGGGCACATCCCACCTAAGTTTTAAACCTGTTTGAAAGAAGTTTCCGTCTTGGTTGTCTTCCATGTTGATGATCTTCTTTATACTGAGCTTCATAAATAGTGATCATTTTTACTTAATGTTTTATCTCACACATTATGGTATTACACAGGACCAGTAGCATTTATCAGAATACCTTTTTAGTAGAGAAGCAATTAAGATAAATACAGAGAACAGTATAAGTGAGACTTGAAGTTTCTTCTGAGTATTTTTTAACAGTGTTTTAAATTGACTCTTAGCTTCAGTCTTTACTCAGAAGAAAAAGTAGTCCCAAGAAATATTCTCATCCTTTACAAATATTAATGAACATGAAGTTGAACCAATATTATCCTTGAATGTAAAGTGGGGTTATGAAATGGACACACAAATGAGCTGTATCACTGTGCCATAGAATGCCAAAACCATCTGAAGAACGTATTAGTGTTCTAACAAAGCCCTCTTCACACCTCTGGCCTGCATGTCTTTTAATACTTCTGTTAGAGAAGGATAAATTACATTGCATTTTAAATGTTTTAGATTACTTTACATCATGTATTTTTGAATTAATTCTTTTTCATGCCAGAATGTTCATGGCAAGACACAGCATGGTAAATACACCTCATTGTATTTTTCAGGTAATTCATTAAATTAGACAAACCCTTTTTCTTCTTTTCTAGTTTCATAATGACAGATACCTTTCATACTGGGATGCAGTCTACCCAGGTTCTGTCCAGCTGTGTTCTTACATGGAGTGTTTGCTACCCAATTCATGTGCTTATTATGGGGTTCACACAGCAGTTTGGCTGTGTAATTGTGGGATGAAGTTAATTTTCCTCCCAATGGCCCATGTAATGCTTTGCTTTGCATTTGTGGTTCAGCAGGGTTTGTAAAACCACCAGTGACGTCACCCTGGTGCTTTGCTCTTGCTGAGCAGCACTTGCAGTGTCAAGGCTTTCTCTCCAAACTCAGCCCCAAGGCGAGTAGGCTTGCGCTGGACTGGGACCCAGATGAGACAGCTGACCCAGGCTGACCAAAGGGTTGTGAACAACAGTAGAACCTGAGGGAAAAGAGGATGGTGGGACATGGCTTGTTATGGCATTTGTCTTCCCAATTAGTCATTATAGGTGCTGAGGCCCTGCTTTCCAGGAAGCAGATGGACATCTGGTTGCTGTTGGGAAGTAGTAACTAGGTTCCTCTTGTTGTTACTGCATACACACCTTTCACTTTCATTAAGCTGCCTTAATCCCAACACAAGAGCTTTTCTGTCTTATTTCCTCCCCATGTACTGCTGAGTTTGGGGAGGCAGGGGATTGTATGAAGAAGCTGGCTGGGGAACAACCCACCATAGTAGGAAAAAAAAAAAATTCATTTTCTATACATATATCACCCTCAAGATGGGACATTTTAAGAATTTGCCGTCTTCTGGTATTCACTATGACTCTGAAGGCAAATAGTGACATTTTGATAAATCTCTATATAAGTAGCTTTTAAAAATATTTAATGCTGCTCTAGCCAGAAGGCATTAATCAAAACTAGAGCTCTCTTCTGTTTGTATATAGTACCTTCAGTTGAAATTTATGCGAGTTATAAAAAGGTGTAACAGTGTTAGCCAACATTTTAAGATCTACTTTAGAAATGTCAAAACAAATGCATTTGAAGAGACTTTTAGAAGTCCATGTCGTAGGTGTGATAGGCAGTTGACCTAAACATTCATGGCCAGTGTTAATGGAAAATGTGGCAGAGATGTCAAAAAGCAGTGGACTAAAATAACTCTTTTACATATACTTTTGGCAACAGACGTTGTATTTATGTTACTTCAGTTCACATCTTTATTATATGATACTTTTAATTTTTTTCAGGCACAACAAAATCAGAGGATCGAGCTGCTCTGCTGAAGAAGTTCAATGAACCTGGGTCACAATACTTTATCTTCTTGCTGAGTACAAGGGCTGGAGGGCTAGGCTTAAATCTCCAGGCTGCTGACACCGTTATAATCTTTGATAGTGACTGGAATCCTCATCAGGTTATTTTTATTTTCTTATCTTCATGAAATGTGTAAAGCATCCCTGATGCTTTTTCGAGTTGCTTCTTTAAATAGACATTATAGCCTGCGATGAAAGGAAAAAAATCCAAATAAGAGATAAAATTCTGGTTTGAGAGGAATTAGTGAGGCAAACCACCACAATCAAGAAATGTTTTGGTTTGAATCAGTAATTCTGTGCCTCAGAATTGCCTGATACATATTTTACCTGAGTCTTGGGGTATCCTCAGTGCAAGAAGTTTGTTGTGGTTTCAGGCAGATTTTGGGAGAAACCCTCCCACAGGGCCCCCCTCCCCTCCCCCAAGTGGTTCGGGAAAAGACTTCCTCCGAGAGAAGTGGAAAAAACCTGTTTATTAAACAGGCAAAGCACTCCCAGCACAATACCCGATGACAAGAGCTTTGTGCCGCTTACGGCGGGATAACAAACTTAAAGAAAGTCTCCTTGAGGGTCGTCACTGTGCTCCACCGCTCTGTCTCCGCTGGTGTTGGGAGAAAAGGAGATGTATAGGGCTGGTCTTGGTGGGGTGGGTCCCCTGTGGAGACCCCTGGTGCTTCCCCAGGTCCTTAGTCCGGAGAGGTTGGAACAGTTCCAAGGAGAGGGCAAAAAAGAAAAAAAGGAAGGGGAAAAAAAAAGAGGAAAAAAGAAAAAAAAAAAAAAAAAAAAAGAAGGCAAAAAGCTTCAGCTGTTCTACAGCGTCTAACTACGCTAGCACTAGACTAACTAACTGCTGGGGAAAAAAACAGCAGAGCTTCTTTCGTCTTGCCGTGTTCCAACTCCTCCGCTTCAAGGTCACTCCGATGAGCAGAGTTTTCCTGGGGAAAAACAAACGGCGCTTCCCCTCCCCTTTGCACCCAACAGACGATTGGGGGATACACAGTCACCCTAGGACAGGGTGTTGTAAACCTTATTCATTGGCATGACTGTATTCATTCCTTAACCCTTAGGATATAATAAGCAGCTCCCTAGCCTTTGGTAGTTTGCAATACTTTAGTAAAGGCTGTGTTGAATGCTGCCTGTCTCACGAAATTAGGTGACCATGTGAGTACAATAGTCTTGGCCTGAGGCACTGAACTTACTCTGTGGTGGTTAGTAGTAAGAACAGATTGCCAGAAAATAAGGATATATTGTCATTTTGGCTTTTTTGAAAAAAATAAAATTATGCCTTTGCCACCTTATTTTTATTTTATTTTTATTTTATTTTAATTTCATTTTTATTTTATTTTTAAGAAAGTAAGTTCAGTACCCCTGGAAGTACATAGTTATGCATGTGTTTTCAGCTGTTGTGCAAATTTATGCAAATCACATAATACTCAATGGCCACATGTAAAAGCAAGGGAAGGGAGACTTCTAAGAAGAGTTATAATATCTGTGTTCATTCCCTCTGTTTAATTTCTCTCTGTGTTCTTTGCCTAACAGGACTTGCAGGCCCAGGATCGAGCTCACCGAATTGGTCAGCAGAATGAAGTCAGAGTCCTGCGACTGTGCACTGTGAACAGTGTGGAAGAGAAGATACTTGCTGCGGCAAAGTATAAGCTGAATGTAGATCAAAAAGTTATTCAGGCAGGAATGTTTGATCAGAAATCTTCAAGCCATGAAAGGAGAGCGTTCCTACAAGCTATATTGGAGCATGAAGAAGAAAATGAGGTAAGGTAGTTAGAAATAATTACTCAGGAAGTGCTGACTCTTCTTTTATTCATCATTTACAAAGATTTTTATTTCTCCTGAAATTAAAAAATTCATTACAATTTCTTACCATCCATTCAGAGAAATAACTTAATTTTTATCTTTTTTTATGGTCACAGTAATAAGTTGTAACCTGTTATGGTGTAATGGTTAAATCTTAGTGTAGAATTAGGCATTGCAACTTAAAATCCATTCTACCCTTTATAATTTTGGCAAATAATTGCATTCAGACAAAGACATTTTCCAGAACAGATTATAAACTATTTTCTAGGTCCAATATATATGTTCAACTAGGCAATTTGATTTTCAGACATGCTGAGCAGCTAGTTCTAGGTAGGTTCAGTTTTGAAGGACCCCACTTATTGTGCTTCCTTTGGGACCTATTTAAGAATTAAAATCTGCTTTGATGTGCCTGGGGCTTAGAGCAAGCCAGAAAGTAACTGTCTTTCTGGTACTATGTCCAGCTGGGATTTCTCATCATCACTTTCTCTTTGAGAAATAATTACCTGTTTAAAAAGAGCTGCCAAGTCTTTTCTTTTAATACTTGGGAGGTGAAGTTGTAGAGTCACAGAGTGTCCCTCTCTTTTTACTGTGCTCTTCTGTTGAACTGTCAGGATGATGAACCTATTTTTTCACCTGCCACTGCAGACTCTTCTCTTAATTTGAACAAAATCCAGTATTTGGACAAAAGCCATATTTGGTAGAAATTAAATAAGTGTGTCAGATATACTGATGACACACAGAGAGAAAATTTTGATCAGCACTTTTTCCCACCTTGAAAATACCCTGTAGTGGCTAAAGACAGAGCTTTTGAGACTGATCTTGCCTCTGAGTGGAGCCTGTTAGTCTGAATAAGGTGCACACTGATAGAAGATCCTACAGCCTGTGTTTCATGGGCATCCTTCATTATATGGAGTAAAGTTTCAAAGATCAAGGAGTTTACTTCTTCAGTCATTAATCCTTTTGTGTAAACTCTGCATTGTGCATTTAGAAAAGCATGATTAAGATGTATTGCTTTAGTATTTTTCATAGAAATTAAAGAAGAGTGACAAACATTTTATCAGTAATTGTCTTTTATTTGTGGTGTTAATGCAGAAATTTAGTGATATACATACGTACCATTTTTGATTAAGTAAACCTGTGGCTATAAAGTGACCATACTTCCTATATGAGTAGATAGATTAACTTGAAACCAGCAGATGTTTTCAGTAATCCTGCAAATTTTTTTAAAAGTTAGGATTACATTTGTTTCTGCAGCATTTATCTGACAGAGTTTCAGAAGCCAGGGCTGTTGCTCAGGCCTTTGTGACATCCCATGTTTTGTAGACAACTTGAGAACAATTTGTTTCTTGTATGTTATTCAAATATACTTAGTCTGCTATCCTGAAGCAAGCAGATTTAAAAAAGGCTTATTTGCCGTAGCCCAGCATCAATCTTTAAAGCATTGATGTTGCAGTCTGACTCCTAGCTGAAGCTTTCAAAGTAATACTTCTTTATGAACAGAGACTGTGCAAAACTCTGCCCAAACACTCAACCTCCTGAGGACTAAGAGGAGTTGAATTTGCACCATCATGCACTGGTCAGCCATTCCTCCTTCACTGCAGCAACGCTGCGTATCAAGCAAGAGATTGATGGGAAAAAAAGTAAATCTCTCAATTAAAAGTTAAATTATCAACAATATTGACACAACTTTGACTTGCAAATGTGGACTGGCGTGTCTGACAAAGATACTGTTTACTGATCATCTAGTTAAATATTCCCATGCTAAGCATGCTTTAAACTTTTCACACTTGTATGTAGAGTACTCTGTTCTGTTCATCCTTTTGTAGTAGGTTTTTTTTTTCCTAAGTTCAGCATCAAGGCTTCTCTTATTTTTCTTTCTCCTTTTTTCTTTTTCTTTTAGCAGTACTAGATAAATCAGGGAGGTAATTTCTGTGTATTTAGAAAGATTCATTAGAATAATAGCAATGTATGACAAGTGCTTAGGAGTTACTTGTTCATAGTGTTATTTTTTTGTTGGCACTTGAGGTTATTTATAATTTTTTATTCTGCCAAGCCTACGTGTTTGGCGACAGGATTATTCAGCCTAACCACTGATAATGCAGACACTGTTGTCACAGCTTCTACTGTGAGATCACTTATTTTTTTCAGGTCAAAAGTTACTCTGAGATAATAAGGAAGTATGCGGACCTTTCATGATGGTCACGTGTATAAAAGAATCTTTTTTTCTCTGTGTGTGAAACCTGTGTGACTTCCTTTTTGTCAACAGTGAAGGAGCAGTGACTAGAAGTGAGAAGAGCTAGCTCTCTTAATCATTTTCCTAGTTGCCTGGTTCATGTTAAAATTTAAATTACATGTTCATTAAGGTACAAAGGTGTTCTTTGATAATTGCATTGATGAGAACTGCTTTGGGTTTTTTTCTGTGGTGTAGAAATCCAGACACTAGAGGAAAGATGTGTAGATATATAATACTTCTGAAAAAAACAAAGCTGCAGGATATTAGCTTTTTGGGTGCTACATGCAGCATTCTATACTCCAATTAAACTGGGTTCAAAACATGAGCTTTTAGCAAGATTTATATGTCTATAGCATAGTGTTACATAGATTCAGAAAGCCCTATGTAGAGTGACCTGTTGTCTGGTTTCAGAATAATTCAAGGAGGAAGACTGGACATTTTGTTTTAAAGTGGGTATCATAATGGTTTCAGCTTTAACATTTTCAATTGAACACTACAGTTCTAAATTGTTTTTATAGTGTCTGTTTCTGTTTTTATGAAATAATCCATTTTGTCTGCAGTAAAATGTTCACATTTCAATTTGTAAGCAGAAAATGGTCAAGAGAAAGTGATTCAACAGGGCTGTTTTCCAGGATAAAAACATGTTTTGTTCTTTTCATTTAATCAGGAAGTTTTTAGTCTCCTCACTTTGGTGGGGAAGTCCTCAAACTCTAGAATGGTATTTCTGAAGGAGTATTGTAGAATAGCAGAACAGTAAGAAATCATCAATTTTAAACCAAAGCACTAACTGTGCTTCTGACCCAGGAAACCCACAAACCAAAATTTCGTGGGTTTGTATTTGGTCATTTCCTCATTCTCAAATTTTGAAGGCAGTAATCACTCTCATTTGTCATTCTCACTTGTTTCTTCTGAATAGCTGAACACTTTAAAAGGTTTCGTTTCAGTTTAAGTGCTTCACACGTGCTGTCAGTGAAAGAGGGTCAGTGGAGCTCTGAACTGATGGAGGCTGTTAGTTCAAGGTGCATGTGAGTACTTCCGGATAATTTTATCCATCTTTCTAACCAGGAAGAAGATGAAGTTCCTGATGATGAGACACTGAATCAGATGATTGCTCGACGTGAGGAGGAATTTGATCTCTTTATGGTAAGGATGGTGTAATAATAAAAAACTGTCTTCTCTAGTGTTTTTAACAAAGGCCTTAACCTTTTTGTCACTCAGGTTTGTCAAAACTTTACTGGAGGAGTAGGTTTTATTTACTTACACTGTTCATCTGAGGAAAGGAGTGTAATCTGCTTAAATACAGAGTTCCTCAAATGACAGAAAGACTTCAGAGGTGCTTGCGGTCAGTGAAACAGTGACAATCTGGAGGAAGAGTTTGACACAGCCTGAGAAATTTATAGTGCAAAAATGTCAGTCACAGTTTGGTTTGCTAATTCTGCAGTATACTTTTACTGTTCAACGTTTCTTCTTACTTTTGGACTTTGATATTGGCAAGGACAACTACAGGAACTTAACAAGGTAATAAATTAGTAGACTAACAATGCTGTTTTCTGGTGAGTTAACTGGGGTATTGTTGATGTTTTTTTCAAGAATCCAGTTAGCTGCATCTCTGCCGCTAAAACTGTTGGAACAGTTACCAAAGTAAAGCTAGTGGTTCAAATGTGAGCCACCTCTTTTTATTAGTACTTTCCTTTTTGTTTATGCTACAGCAGCACTGATGAAATAATTACTCAAATGCCTTTGTAGGCATGGCTCTTGCCTTTTAGTGTTTGTACAGTCTGAGGATTGCTAGAGAACCTCTGGGCTTCACTGACAGCAGTACAGGGCAGTGATTAAGTACTTACTGGTAAAGCACCATGCTCTCTAATTCTACAGAGGCTGCCTGCTTCTGCACGGTGGAAAACAACAGATACTCCTGTGTGGATAAGTGGAAGTGTATCTAGTGTTATCCACAGAAACAAATGCTGATAGGCCCAGTGCAAAACCTATGTACCCAGTACAGGTTTTTAGTCCTTCATTGTCTTCTGCTCAGGAATCCACCTGTAAAACTTTGCTGTTACACGAGTCTGCAGGGGCCCTTTGTACATAAGTTACAATTGTTCACATACACTGTTGGAAAAGGCCTTATTCTCCTGTATGACTATTGTTTTGTCACTGCTGACTTGCCAGTTTAGTGCTTTCCTGCTAAGATTCATTAAGTGTTGATCAGAACTGAAATCACTGAAGTTAGGATGTGCAGAAAGTTTAAAGACATCTGTCTTTTTAAACTTTCCATCAGTGATTTCAGTGTAAGGAAATTTACATGACACAAATCAAGAGGTGGCCATTTGATCCAAACTCAAATAATTTCATCTAAATTATTGATTGAACATACCCAGAGTTCTGTGAAAGTGGATTTGCTGCTAGAAAAGAGCTTCTGATTTCTCCTTCAGACCAAATAGGAAATAACTAATCCATGACTGAAAATAGCTGATGAAGTTATGTCTGTTTCCTTCAATTTTTGAAATTAAATTTGGAGGCTATTTCATGTAAAACAGTTGATGAACGTAGAGTAAAGACAGTTTTCACAGAATCACAGAATATGCTGAGCTGGAAGTGACACATAAGGGTCGATTGCAGCTCCTGGCTCCACACAGGACACTCCAAGAATCACACCATGTGCATGAGAGCATTGTCCAAACACTTCTTGAACTCTGTCAGTCTGGTGCTGTGACAATTTCTCTGGGGATCCTCTTCCAGTGCTCAGTGACTCTCTGGGTGAAGATCCTTTTCCTGACACCAACCTAAACTTCCCCTGACACAACTCCAGGCCACTCCCTTGGGTTCTGTCACTGTCACCACAGAAGAGATCAGTGCCTGCTCCTGCTCTTCCCCTCACAAGGAGGCTGTAGCTGCAGTGAGATCTCCCCTCAGTCTCCTCCAGGCTGAACAGACCAAGTGACCTCAGCTGCTCCTCCTACAGCTTCCTCTCAGTGCCCTTCAACATCTTTGTGGCCCTCCTTTGGACACTCCCCAATAGTTTTATATCTTTCTTTCATTGTGGCACCCAGCAGTGCCCCAGCACTGGAGGTGAGGCTGTCCCAGTGCAGAGCAGAGCAGGACAATCCCCTCCCTTCCCTGGCTGATGCTGTCCCTGATGTCCCCAGGACACGGGTGTCCCTCCTGGCTGCCAGGGCACTGCTGGCTCATGTTCCACTTGCCACAAACCAGGATCCCCAGGTCCCTTTCTGTGGTGCTGCTTTCCAGCATCTCATTCCCCAGTCTGTCTGCACATCCAGGGTTCCCCCATCCCAGGTGCAGAATCTGGCTCTTGTCCTTTTTGAACTTGATATGGTTAATAATTTCCCAGTTCTCTCATTTGTTGAGGTCTTCCTGCAATCCCTCCCTTCTTTTGACGGAGTCGCCAGCTCCTTACAGTTTTTCATTGTCTATGAACTTGCTTAGTATCCCTTCAAGCCCTGCATCCAATTTATGAAGCTATGTGGGATGAATTCATGTTTTTCATATAAATTTACATGGATGCTTTTAAGGAAAAGTAAGGAGTTTGACATAAAAAAAAATTAAAGGCAAAACTACATACTTTGAAAGACAGAAGGATTGTAGTTAAATATGAATGGCTAAGAAGTAATTTAAGTTGTTAATATAAAAATTGGTTTTAATTCTTGCAAACTGTTTCTTAATAAAAGAAAAATCTGAAAAGCAAGTTTGCCAGTCAGAGCTATTTGTCTTTCTATCAGTATTTCAAGTCTTGCACAGTCAGATAAAGAGCAAAAGATAGTTTGTATTCCCCTTACTGTAGTGATACCTATGCCGCCTCATTCCTTTTTAAAGTTGTGCGTATGTAATCAGAATTCAGGAGACTGCAATACCAAAAAAAATGTGTTTGGGTTTGTTAATTTAACTAGTCCTAGGTGTGTAAAAGCATGTATTTTACTAATAGGAAGTGAGAATTTCCTGAACGATCTGCAAGAGAGATCAGTTCCATGAGCATCTCTTCTGTAGTCACTTTGCTGGTTAGAAGAGTTATTTGACACAGGACCTGAAATGTAGCTGTAGAGTAAATATGATGTTCAGAAAGAAGGTACAAGTGGGCTTTGCTCCTGTGGCTTTTAGAGGCTTTAAATCGTAAAAAAAATCAGAAAATACTCAGAGGAAAGTGGGTTTTTCTGATCTGTACAACTCTTGTCCTTTCATAAGAATCCTTCAATAAGTTACTTTTCTGGAAAGTAAATGGTTCCTTTTAGTGTTAAAATTGCTTAAATAAAGTAAATAAAACATTGAAAAATCATGATTTTTGATATAAAAAATACCTTTCAAGTGGAAGACCAAATGGGGTACCAAAACTCCAGTTGTGCTAATACACTTGATTTCCTTGAAGTGAAAATGGCATTCTAATTGAACTGGGTGTATAAATTACCAGTTTTACACTGAATGGCTTGAATGTTTTTTCAAGGACTCTTTCAGTTATAATTTGGAAAGTTTAAGATAACCATTCACAACTCACAGAACAGCAGTGCTGTTTTTTCTAAACTGGAAATTTTAGGCCTTGAGTGTGCCAGCATTCAAGTTCTTTGCTTAGGTTTAAGTATTGGTAGCATATTATTTTTAGCATTTAGGCCTTACTGAGGATAGTGAGCATATAGTTTTTCTATTGTTTTAGTTATATAAAAGTAATGAATATATGTCTTTGAAACACAGGTTTTGGAAAGAAATGAGAAGATACAACCAGAGGTTTCCCAGATATAAATATGGTTTTGAGTAGTATCCTCAGAAAAAAAGTCAGTTTGTGTCTCTGATATCTCAGATTAACTGAGATTGTCTTTAATTTTCCTTCCCAAATACTTTTATATCAGAAAACAGCTATTATAATATGCTTTAATAATAGTCTTTGTGTTAAACAAAGAGACATGGTCATTGTGGAAAAAATACAAAGTTTCAGCATTGACTTCATGTTCATAATGTCATTAAAATATGATGTCTCTTGACTTCACTCAAGTTCTCTGCTAAATAATAGAAATAGAGAAATCTGTTTAATTTATCCACTTTCTGAAGCGGTATTTTAAAAATGCTCATGTTTGAAAAGTGCCAAGATGAGAGAAGATTCAGCATATTCAATGGTGCCATCACTAAACCTCAGTTTTTAAATTTGGCTGAGTTTGAGCTGTCCCTCTGGAGAGATAATGCCTCTGAATTCATGCACGTCTGTGTTTTGGCTAAGGTTGTAAGGGGATGGTATGTCTAATTGGCATCATGTGCTAAGGGCAGCATCGTGTACACATGGGGAGACAGCAGTGCATAATTGAGAACAGTTTTTTATGAAGCTTTAGTGGCTAAAGCAGTAGCCTCTTACAATGCTACAGCAAATTTACATGCCCGTCTATTTACATAATTTTTTTCGAATACAAAAATGAAATGCTGGTGGCCATCTGTTTGTTTTCTCTGCTTAGCAGCTGATTACTGAGTGTTAAGTACTGTATGACTATTCAAATGGCCTATTTGAAATGCCTATTCATATCACCTGATTTGAGTACTTAAGACAATGCAGCTGCAATCCACAGGACTATAGGAAGCCAGGCCAGCATGAAGTCCAAAGGGGTGGATGCTTCCCCAGGAGGATTTTAAGACACCTCACTGATGAGTCTGTGGTAGATCATGGGACTGTTTCCTCTGTCTGAGCTATCCTTCACCACATTTGAAGTGAATGTTTATTCAAATTCCAGCTGAAAGTCTTAACATTACCATCTAATGTCCTTGACACTTCAGCTAAGCTTATCTGATATTTTTATGTTTTCATTTTTGTCTGGTACAGCAATAAAATCAGAAAAAGCTTCCGGGGTTCATGCGTGTTTGCTTTCTGGCTCTGTGCAAACAAGCTCTTCTCTGAATTTATTAATTTTCCTTTGATTCTTTGTTTCTTACACATTTAAATTTACTTCTGATATTCAGGGTAACAAAACTAGTGCATTTCTTGTTACTCTTTTTAGTTACGTTGTAGTGAAACCTTATGGGGACAGGGTGTTCTTGTGATCGGCTTTGTATCACTTGGCTGTGTGTTGTCTTAGTTCCTCCAGTGAAAGCTAGTTACGAAGTAGTGAATATAACTGGAAGTGAGCAATTGAGTGAAGCTTCTTTTTACAGCAGCATTTTGGAAGTATTTAGGAATATTATGAAAGAGAGATACCTGGGAAGGACTTCCAAGTATTATTAGAGCTGTGGGCATTGACATGGTTCTCTTAATGATTGCCTTTAAAGCTTTTTTATCCTTTGCCAATTGCCATTGCAGCGCATGGACATGGATCGTCGCAGGGAGGATGCCAGAAACCCTAAACGTAAACCTCGCCTGATGGAGGAGGATGAATTGCCATCCTGGATTATTAAGGATGATGCTGAAGTTGAAAGGCTTACATGTGAAGAAGAAGAAGAGAAAATATTCGGACGAGGATCGCGTCAGCGCAGGGATGTGGACTACAGTGATGCTCTCACAGAGAAACAGTGGCTGCGGGTAGGTGGTTGGTTGGTTGGTTGTTTCTTACACTTGAAATTTATTCATTTGTGGTGGGCTTTTCTTTTCATTTTGGGGACTGCGCCAAGGAGGGCGCAATTTTAAGCCTAAAATACCCTCATTATCCAGCTTCGCTGCTATGTTGAAGGCAGGAGTAAGTTCCGAACTGCACTGCAGAAAGTTAAATCAGTGTTACTAAGTGCTGAGTCATAACTATGGTAACATTCTGTTGGAACTGCTCTTATTTCCATGGGTCTTACATCTTCAGGTGCTTTTGTAAGTGTTGTCTTTCATATACATGAAATATTCATGAAAACTGTTAGTCAGCATATATTAAAACTTTCTGTGCTGCACAGGCTTATTATATTTTTAAATATCTGTATTTAATCCTGTGAAGAATTCAGAAATTTTCACTTAAATTTTATTTCTCTCAGGCTATTTAATTTCCAAGTCTTGAGCATTTATTGGCGCCACTGAGATCAAAGCATTTGATAAATGATTTAAGAATTTAAGACCTGAAAGCAAAGATTCTACACTTAACTAACACCAAATTTGGGATTTTGTCTCTTGCTGCTGTTCTTTGAAGTCTACATAATGCGTGTGTCTTTTTTTTTTTTTGTGGTACTAAGAGCATGGTAAAGAGGTGAGGAATGATTGTTGGAAAGGCTTTTCAGAAATTTGATAATAGAATGATTTCCAAAACTTTAAAAGAAAGTAATTTATGTGCAAAATTAATTTATGTGGCTTAACAGAGTAAATTTTGTTGTAGAATGGTTGCAGATAATAGCAACAAGAATATACAGTGTATGTTTTCTGTATAATTCAGTAAAGAAATGTATGATTATGTACTTAGTTTAGGTAAAGATTATGTACTTAGTTAAAAGTGGGATGTTTGGGATACTGCATTGTGCAGTACTGTACTATGAGCTAAACCAGACCTGTTGCTTAGGGGAGAGAAAGCCTGAATTATTCACCAGCTGTAAATTTAAGCAAGTCTCTGAAACTACAGAGGTTTGATACTGGTATTTTCAAGCAGTCAGTGGAGAAGAAAGATCTAGAAACATAAACTCCTGTTTGGATTCCTGAAGATTTACCTTATCCTACAGTGGAAGTCTGTGCAGTATAGTGTACATCTACCCAGGGTCATTTTAAGCTACTTTTCTTACTGATGGAACACTCTGGCTATGGCAGCATAGAAGTTAGCTTTGGCTTTAATGTTTTGTGCCTTGTGTTGGCTGTAATATTTGTTTTGAGTGCTTTATTGTCAAAAAAGGCCTAAAAGAAATCATGTGATCCCTGTCATACTACAAGCAGAGTCATCCAGTCCTGTGTCATTTATAATAGAAGTTCAGGACCTGACCTCTTCTAGGCATTTCTGAGTAGTGAACTTAGAAGTCCACAGCGGATTGTTTTTACACGTTTGGCTCTTTGCTATATTTTATTTGAATTTTTCGGTTGGATTTTAAACTAGTTACATTGTCCTAATAACTCTGCTCGTGAGAGAAGCCTGATTCCACTATTTTTTTAACATTTCTTTGTGTCATAGAAGAATTGTCTCCCAGTTGAGTAAATTCAAAAGGTTAACAACCGTGCATATGCAGTTTTTTCCCATAGTTCCTGTTTTCTAGACCTCTGGATTGTTTCACTGACTTCCCATGGCTATTCTACATGTGACTGACATCTTTCTACAAGTTTGATCAAAAGCTAGATATCAGAATTACAGGTGCAATGTCATTTGAATAAGGAGGAGTTCTTTTGCATAACTTGTGTAATACTTACACCTCACAGTCCAGTAATTCATTTTATAACATGGAAGGTATTGTCTCATGTTAAATTTTTGATACAGATTAAGACCTTAATCCTTTTCTGTGGCTCTACTTCCTTGCCAGCTTTTCAAAAATCATGTTTCATTTAGTTGATCTTTCCTTCCTAAGAGGATTTAGCATATGCTTTGTTGAATAATTTTCAAGTTTTTTTCACCAAAATTACTCGGAATTATAAGCCTGTCCTTGGGTGAACTTCTGGTCAACTTGGTGTTTTCTTGAGATTTAGTAGGCATAACTTTTATTTTGTCTTTCTAAAGACACTAAAAACACTGAAGTGCTGGACTATTTGATAAAAGGCTACTCTGAAAACAACTTTTTAGCAGGTCCCCATATGCTTGACAGTATTTGTTTAGATTGTCTGCTTCAGAGACTGTTTTGTGAGGCCAAGTTAGAAACCTTGCTAGGCAAGGTGATATAAATGTATTACCCCTTTTTCACCTTGGCTTGTTATTCTGTTGAGAGAAATTGTTCTCCCTTCTCTATATTGAGTAATTAGGCATGTTTTCAAGGTAGCTAAGTTGCCTTAGAACAGACTGCTTCATGCGGCATTGAAATTACTATTATAACTGCATATACATAGTTTGAGATACTTTCAGGTGCACTTGGAGGTGTGATGAAACAAATGGAAGCCTAAGAACTACTGATACTTTTTAATCTCTCCAGTGGAATTACATTTATAAAGTAATGTTGCTTATGCACATTCTGAATAAAACTACGTTGGGTAGATAATGAAATGTAAGTAAAGTTTTCTGAGGTTTTATTATCTTATTTTTCATGTGTGTGGAACAGAGTTCTTCCCATTGTGCTCTCAGCAGCATCACTTTTTTGTCTTTGAGAAAATGTTTGATTTTTCTGTAATGATGTCTCAAGATGTCATAATAATAGTGTACAACATAATCAAGGGAATACTTAACTATATAAACACAAAAAAGGTGGTAGATTGTTTATAAGCATAAGCTAATACCTTCTTTATAAGCCACTTGTATCTTGTGGCTTCCTCACTGTAACCTGTAATAGTGTCATGCAGAACACATGAAAACAGTGAATTGTTTCATGCACTACTTCAAAGCATCTGAAAAATAAAATAAATATAATATATTAATTAATTAATAATTTAAAAAATAAAAGACAAGTTCTGAATCAAAAAGCGATACCTTAATTCCTAAGGCATCCTTTTAGCTGTGTTCTGTATCATGCCATTTTCCAAAGGTAACCGTGGGTCTATTTTTATTGTAGTATTACAAATGAAGGAGATTTATTTACCAGCAGCGAGGGACACCCCTCGCTTTTTTTCTCTCACTGTAGCTGCTGTTGCAGCTTTATAGCTATCTTCTCATGGGATTTTGTGAATGAACCTTTGCATTTCTGATCAGTAAAGTGGTTTCATAATATTGGTGTGTAGTCCTGAGCAGTCTCTTTTGTGTGTTGAGGTGTTGACTAGATCTTTTCCAAGGAATTTTTCCTCATTCAGCAGCCACAGCTCTGATTGTGGAGTAGGTGCTGGTTCCTTTCAAGTGAGACCCTGAACTCTCTGGGATACATACAACACTGGAGAGTACAGTTCTGGTCCTGGCAGATCTCGACAGGACCTCAATGTCTATATGCATGCGTGTACACTGACCAAGCTCCCTTCTTGCTAGGAGGTCAAGTACCTGAGTTTGGAAGCAAGGGACAAAATAATTACAGAAGCCAAACCTGTGATCATAGGCAGTATTTAGTGAGATCGTGCTGCTGCCCAGAATTCTGCTGCTGCCTGTAATTCACTGACAGTCTCCCAGGAAAACTCTTAAGACAGAAACAGGCTTCATCACTAGCTGTCGCTGCAGCCCGCTGTTCTCTTAACTGTTGGCATGACAACCATATTTCCTTTAAAAAAAAAAAAAAATCTGGAAGGAGGAGTTTGCTTCCTGATCCTACAAAGCATTTATATTCTGGGAGTATTTCATGCTCTAGCAGATTCTTTTCCTGCACCACTTCTAACAGAACTGCAAAACACTTTGCTGGTTCCCATGGCATATTATTTTTGGGAGGGGTCATCTGCTAAGAATTCGATTGCCTGAGACAGGCTTCAAGAAGCAGAGGATTTGTTTGAGTAGGTACAAGACCCTTGAGACAGTTGCATCTGGTTTCAGCTTCTCATGCAATTTGATTGCTGGCTAGGTGACATACATAAAGTCTTAGTCTCTAAGTTGTGCTTGTTAATTTGAAATAGCCTTATATGTTGGCCAGGGAGACATTTGTGAGTACAAAATTAGCAGCATCTCATTTATTGTCATGCAGACATGTAAAAGTCATGCTGTTTTACTGATCTAGGAATTGTAAGTGAAATTCATACGTTTGTAATTAGTCAATATTACTTAAAGAAATACAGTGCTGGCTTTCACTCATGCAGAATGTCTGGTGAATACTGTTTAACATAGCCACGACATAAATTTCATTTGTTTATGTTTACTAAATTTATGTGGAATACTGAATCAAACTGCCTAGCAGGAAAATTTTTGGGCATATTTTTAACTGTTTCCTCGTCAACTGGAACTTAAACTTACTGATTTTACACATTCTCTAATAGTCTCTTTACAGGTTTGATAGCAGAGATAATAAATTTGGATCAACTTCTTGGTACAGCTTGGTATAAATTACTAAAAGTTTTCAAGTTTGTGTTTTCTGAGAGAGCTTTACTTCTGTATGTAGGAGGGTGTTTTAAGACGTATTTTTGTAAAGTGGGGTGGTGGAATTTGATGTTAGGGTAGTGTTTTGTGGAAGGGTAGGGTCAGAGACAGACATCGACTTAAGGAATAATGTCATTTACTATAATGCAAAACTGCAAAGAATCACAAAAGGATAAGCTAAGCAATGCATCTAATCATTACTACAAAAAAGTGCAATAGTTATTAGGAAAGGTTACAGTTACCCTACTTTATCCTTTATTCAGATGTACATATCAGTCCAGGGAAGGTGTCACAGTGAAGGACTGAAGAACCAGGCCTGGCAACTGGGAAATCTTGTGATGCATCCACCTTTGCAGGCAATAAGGCTTCTGACTTTGCTGTGGGAGTAGCCCAGCTTCTACAATAAGCGAGCTCCCATTACTTCTAAAGGAGGAGCGTCAGGTTTTATCCTCCTATTGGATTTCTCCCAAAGCCTGGCCAGGGCTCAAGGAGGAGCCAAGGGATCCTTTGATCCTCCGCCCCCAGACAAAGCCATATGTGGTCTTGTCTGGTTGCTAAATACACAAAGGTAAATACGTGTTTCACCAGTGAGCAGGTACATATATCATATTGCTGATAATGCTTCACTAATTAGTGGATACAGAAAACATTTGGTTGGAGGGTTCATCTAGAGGTCAGCCTTAGCACAGGGCCTGTTGTTCAGGCCTTATTACATTAAGTACTGAAATACCCGTGTGTAAAATTTGCGTTGCAGTCTGTAGTTGTTCTAGTGTGTATTGGAGGCTGAAATTCTTAGAAAGAGGGAAAAAAAGACATTTTACCCAGTGGATAGTTTGTCTGCATAGTTCATATACATAATACCCTTTCACCCCTGGTTTTCTCTCTTCATTTATACTCTATAACATTTTTGGTTACATTTGCAGTTTCCTGAGTTGCTGCTAAACCTGTTTCACAATCAAGTAAGTGAGTATTTGCACAGGACACTGGAAGAAAATTGCATTCTGACCTAAACCCTCCTCTGCAGTATTGAATTGCAGATGCAATTGAATTTGTTAAGCTTTATGGGAAAACAAGTCACATTTAAAAGATTGTTACTGGAAGATTAAAAAGTGCACCATCCTAGAGTGTTGTTGATTTTGTTGACCAGTGATCGTCAGAATGCCCCAGGTACTATTTTCTAATGTTCACTGTGAGGCTGATAAGTTTTATGCATGTGGAAGCTGATTTTTGAAAGGTTAGAAATGGTGGACATGACTTAAAGGCCTGATTGAACCAAGCCATTTTTATATTTGGTATACTTATCTATCTTTCATGCCCTTTTCATGAAATTCAATTCAGAATCTACTTGAGAAAAGGGAAAAAAGCTACTTTCACATTGCAGTGAAATTAAAACTAGTCAAGCAGAAAGAGCATTTTCTTGGTTTTTCATGGATGAGAGGGAATTTAAATGCATCTCCCTGATAGCTTTGGTTCGCTATTTTGGGAGGATGGCTTTGTTAGTTTATAAGGAAGAGAGCCTGATTCACAGTGGGTGACTTTCTCAGAAATTCTTTTGTCTTTTCTCAGAGGGTTGAGAGGGTTGAGGGTTGAGAATATTAATTTAGAAAACTAAAAAAGTACTTTGAAATGCTTCTTCAGTATTTCAGAGATATTCTTCATAAAGAAATTTTTAGTGTTTGATAAACTTTTTTTTTGTGAGAAAGACTTCAGGTCTGGAAATCTGAACAGCTGTTTATGAGGACTGCTTATTAGTGAAACAATGCCATATTTTCATGGGATTCAGTTTGTGATTTTGACTATACAACGTTACATGTGAAGTACCATAACAGATACTAACATTCCTTCAAGTGGAATTGCACAGCTGTTCTCCTCTAGAAAACATAGTAATGCCAAATAAGTACTTTTTTAAAAAGTGGGGAGTACTGTTAGCATTAGAATAAAATAAACTTAATTTTTTTTGACAAACTGTATCCTCTGACATACCAAGTTTATATAGCCTGGAAGCTGTGAGTTAAAAATCTGGTTTCAGGTTTTGTTATATCATCACTGTTTCAACTGCAGAATTTTTCATGGGAAGAATTGGGCCCTGTGGTTAAGATGCCAGAAATACTCTCTATGTGGAGGGTCAGAATTCAGATCAGCTGAGGGGAGACCTCATTGCAGTTACAATTTCCTCTTGAGGACAAGAGGAGGAGCATGCTAGCACTGATGTCTTCTGTGTGGTGACCACTGAAGGACCTGAGTGAATGGCCTAGAGTTGTGTCAGGAGAGTTTTAGGTTGGATATTAGGAAAAGGTTCTTTATCCAGAGGGTGTTTGGCAGTGGAAGAGGCTCTCCAGGAAAGTGGTCACTAAGCCTGACAGAGTTCAAGAAGCATTTGCTCAATGCTCTCAGGCACATGGTGTGATTCTTCTGTTGCTCCTGTGCAGGGTCAGGAGTTGAACTCTTCCAGCTCACGATATTCTATGACTCTAAAACTGAAACAAAAAGAAATACTAAGTAAGTCACAAAACCCACAAAAACTGAAGTCTGCATTAAAAGTCTAAAACATTATTGTTGCTGGGGGCATATGACAATGGTACAAGGAGCAGCAAACATTTTAATGTTTGGGGTCACTGCATTCTTACGTTCTGTGACATGACTTGACAGTAACAGTGAGAGGTGATAGGCAGTAGCTAACTTTCTGTCGCCTATCAGTTTTTTAGTAAAGGCATTACATTTTCATATGTTAATTTGCATTTGCAAAATGTGTAAGTTACCCATACCTTTCCAAGTATATTGTGGGCAAAGTATTGATTAACTCTGTAAAAAGGGAGCCATTTAATATTTTTCCTTGTCATCAGAGGCAAATTGAGAAACCCTTTATTGTAAAAGGCCATCTTTTGAAGGCAGACCTGAGCAAGTGATGGAAGGCTTTATGCTGACTTTTTTAATGCAGACACATACAGGCAGAAGTAATTCTTCTGGTGGATTGGTGTATGTATGCAGAGCTCTGCTTCTTCTATAGAAACTACTTCTATAGCAACTTAAATGATAGTAATTTGTCTTTTCTTTTATGTAAACGAGTATGGAAGTACTGAATTAACAGATATGGGAGAACACGGTGGTTTCAGACTGAGTTTCTCAAAAACTATCTAGCCAATGCTTAGACATGTTGTGGCTGGCAATTATTTTCCTAAGCCATCCTGAAGTACCTTGCTTGATGAGTATAGTAGTGTACTTCCTTATTCTTATTCCTTATTCCTTAAAAGTAAAATTTTAACCTTAAAACAAATCCTAAAAAAACTTTTGAGCAACCACAGCATGTAATTTTGTCCCATACCCTGAAATTGGCCTGTTTAGCAAGTTACAAATCATGGTTCCATGGATATTCATTATGCGTTCTTTCCATCTGATGTTTTTAGCTGAGTTTCAAATGGAGAACCAAGGACTTTGTGTTGCTTACACCTTACTTTTTTGTATATGCACCTACACTACACTACACTACATTATACTACATTATACTATATTACGCTTTAGTAAAACCATTATTTTGTTGAGAAACTTCACATACTCTTAAGTCATTGGCATTTCAAGAATCTTCTTACTATTTGTAGGTAATAGATTTGTGCTCGTCAGACTGTGATTTTGCATTGCAACTTATCCCAGAACAAAAAAGCCTTCTAGACACCTACTGGTCATGTTAGACTTTTACTTCTAGGTTGTAATATGCATATTGAAGTGTCAGGTTCTACTGTGAGTCCTGGCATAGTCAGATAACTGCACCTTCTGAAGCATCCTGAAGACCTGGAACTCACTGCATCAGTGCTCAAAGTTAACATCACAACATACTGTTTTGGTATAAAATACATAAAAGATAGATACTATATAGCTTTTCTCAGCAACTTTTCCAAAGTTTGACTCAGTTTCATTCCATACAGTCTTCCTCCAAATTCTTCTAAGTTATTAAAAAGCTATATTGGAATTGTCATAAAGGGCTACTTCCTACTATTTATTATTTAAATAGTCTGTTTCTATAAGCAATTTTTTTCCTCTTTTGGCATAGGAATTGAGTATTCTAACCTCTTTCCATATATTTCTGTCATATCATGCTCTCTTAACGCTGTGTGCTTCCGATGCTTAATTGCCTCAGAGTACTTATATTAATAATGATAGATGTTTAAGCCAAATTTCCCATGTTATTGAAAAAATCCTTAAGCTGTTTTCTGTGAATTAATAGATACAAGAGATCTGTGAACATCCACTGAAAAATTATTAAATTATAATTGTTTTTGAAAGCTGTAACTTTATTTATTTATGTATTTATTTTTTTGCAAGATAATTTTATCTATTTTGTCTTGAGTTTTTTTTCTCAATTTTGCTCCCATTTAGTTATGGTCCACATTTTAAACTTGAAATAAAAGATTACTGCTTGACAATATGTGAATGTACTTAAATATAAGAAGAAGAACATATGAGAGAAAATATTTGATGGTGCAACTATTGGCAGTAGCTGACTTTACTTTGACATATGTAAAAATGACAGTTTAAACTTTGTACTATAGGCTTCTCTTGTTACATTATTCACAGCCATAGGTTTCAGGGCACAAAAAATTTATGCTCACTTTAAATTAGAAGCCTTGTTTTAGTCTATTAGTCTGATCATCAAAAGAGAGAAAACTTCTACTGTTCTTCTGAGCAATTTAGAAGGTAGTACTGAATATCTGTAACTTGAGACAAATAGTTGACTTATTCTAACACTACTGATTTATCTCAAAATTAGTGATTGCACACTGGGATCTGCTAATTATGCCTTTGTGTTTTAGTCCTCACCTGTGTTGTTTCCATAATGGAAGAAAAGGTATCCCCTTCTTTATAGGAAACACTCTGCTAAGATATGGTATCCTGCTTGTGAGTATGTTGCAGAACAGGAGTTTGTAATGGCTTCTTACCTTTTTCCAGTGCTTAGAATTGTCAGTTCTATCTTTACTATAGAGCAGGTGCCTGTTGCTGCAAATACTTGCAATGTTCAGTGGAAGAAAATGTCATGGAAAGAGCCAAGACTGCGGTTTCTTTGCTAAGAGCTGGTCTGATGGGAGTATAAAGCCTTTCTGTATACCAGGTATTTTCCTGGTTTAATTAGTATGGTCTTAGACGATAAGGGAGACAATTTATTTTTTTTTTTTTAATGAAAAAGGGCTACATGCCTGGACATTCTTTTAAAAAGTGATTTTTAAAAATCCATTAATTCCCATTCTTAAATTGAATTTAATTTTTTTTTTCATAAGGAATAAAATCAAACAGAAGTCTCTCTTTAGTTGTTAGCATCAAGACCTTCAAAACATCATCCACTCTGCTAGTCTGCCAGTAAGTGACATTACAAAGTACAGATTTTCTACTTTTTCCACAACAGAAGAATGTCATGTCTATAAAAAGGTAAATGTCAAGGGAAAAAAAGATGTATTGCTTAGAGTTACCCAGAAATCTACAACAGTAACAGTATTTTGTGAAATGTAAAGTAAAACACAGCTGTAAATACTTGCCTTAGAACTTGGAAAAGAAGCCATCCAGTTTAACTATTTATTTAGTAGTAGTCAGATATACTTGTGTTTCTGATTGGTTTTGTATGCTTGATCTCCCTCGTAAAAGAAGCAATGTCTTAACCTGAGTGAGAGATGATAAATCCTTGGAATGTTGAATTCCTCTTTGCTCTTGATTTTGGATCTGGTTATTATTGATGAGTATTTCCATGACTTCATTGCAGCATGTTTCCTCCTCTTCTGTGACATTTGTCTGTGAGCCTGAGTGGAATGTCGGTGTTAACAAAAATACTACTAAACTAACTTTGTTCACAAGTTCTAAACTAATTCATCAACTGCTTTAGCAAATCACTAAAAATAGAATTTAAAAATTACCTCAGAAGCACAACAGAACAATACATCCCTTCAGTAAAAGATCTATTTTACTAAAAAAGGAAGTTCTGGAAACAAAACCCTGAGTACAAGCTAAGCTGTTACAACCTTGATACTATTTTCCTTCTAAACTCTTGAGACGCCAGGGAAATAAAGAACATCTGTTCTTGAACAGAAACATGTTTATTGTTATATTAAATTCCAAGCTTATTATTTTAAAGGAATATAGGAAAACGTGAGAAGAGTAATCCCCACCACCACCCCCTGCCACCCACCTCCTCCTGATGCCTATCAGAAAAGGTCATTTCCTGGTGCAATTAACTTTCCTTGCCCGTTGTGTAGGGAAGATAATGTATTTGTTCAAGAAAAGGCATAACTCTAGTACCAATTATCTCACAATGCCTTTGTCAGTATGGAGTCCTCTACTGTAGTAGGCTTTCCTGAATCAGAATGCTCAATAAGGGAGAAAAACACTGATTAAAAAAAATCAAACCAAACCAACCAAACAACAACAAAAACCTTCTCCATTCTCACTTCCTCGCTGAGTAACACCAGTCACTAAATGCTCCAGAATCTTGTCTATGCAACAAGCATCCATGTCTCTGACACAGTGAACAAGATAAAGGGGAAAAATGAGGCATCTCTATCAAGGCAGATTTCACTTCAAGGTGGATTTCTTGTGAAACCAAAGCCAGGAAACGTGCCTGCAGTATTTTCATTACAGTCTTCCAGTGTATTTCTTAAGTTAGTTACACCTCATTCAGTCTCTCAGTTTTACTTCCAATCATACTTCGAAGCATCTCTGTAATTATTTCGGATAGCAGTCTGTTAACGATACTTAGTCTTTGAGTTATCAATAGCTGTAAGGTTCTGAACAATATGAAGGCAATCTGAAATACTCAGGTTACTTGTACTTGTACAAGTAACCTGAGTACTTTGTACTTGAGAAATACTATTGTAAGATCCATTTGGGAATATGTGTCTTTATCATCCGGAAGTTTTCCTATGTAATGTTTCAAAGTCCATTATAAATTGTCCTCCAGTCATGAAGGAGAGATTTTTTTTTTTTCCCTATGTTCAGAAACAGGCTATGATCCTAGGTGACAGGAATTCTTCAGCAGGTTATCAAGCTTTTCAAGATGAAGGGAGGAAGGGAAACAAACAAAACACCCCACCACAACAAAACTGTTCAGTGATAAAGAGTAAGAGGATGATAAAAATTGTTTCTGGTATAGGATTATTTTACATTTCCTCTTGCATCTTTTTGTTGCTTCTAGGTGAGGTTGGCTTGGTCAAGTGGTTTTTAAAATTAAATCCTCTTAGCAAGACATTTTCAAAACTGTAGAAGACAACTACAGATGTGTAGATATTCTCAGAGTATGGCTACGTAAATGTAGACCACAGAACAGTGATGATTTTTGGGTAGTTTCACATTCAGGGTCTTGACACAGCGAGTATGTATTTTCTCTGACTGGGGAGCAAAGTGTCTTTATAGTCAGCGTGACACAGTTGTTCCTTTCTATAACTCAATTCCTTCCCTCTAGTGGAGAACTTCCATGCTGCTCACTGAGCAGAGAAGCAGTGGGGTCCTGGTATCATGAGTAGTTAATTGTGCTCTTCAATTTCTCTGTCCCCAAAGTTTTTGGAAATCTCATTGGTGCAAAATCAGCTTGAGGAGTTCCATTTAAAATCCCTGTTTGCCTTTTGGGGGAGGGACAAATGAGACTAATTACAGATTTTCTTTTTTTTTTCTTTTTTTTTTCCTCCATTTTAGCAAGAATTCACTTTTGAACAGAAGAAAATTTTATATGCTTGTCAGGAGGTTTTGTCATAACTTAGAATTTATCGATGCTGGCTTTGCTTTGCATGATGCTTTACCTAATAATTATAATTCATATATTAATAATTTATAATTATATTTTATAATAGTATTAATATTAAATATTAAGCTTCAGCATTAACATATCTTATATCAAGATTAAATATTAGGATATTTGACCTGGAAAAATTTTCTCAGACCTGAAAGGAAACACTGATGATAAAAGCTTTGATCTTATTAATATTTTAAGTCAATACTTTTTTCTTTCTTTTTCTTTTTTTTATTATTGTGCTTTGTTGCTTTTGTTGAGACCATTTGTCTTTAACGATAACTCATATTTTTGCATGCTTATGTCAGGGCGTATTGGCATCAGTCTTTGAATCAAAATTCAGGAAAAACCTATAATTTACATTATTGTTCTTCTTAATGTCTAAATAAAAATAGGCAGCTGGAGTTTCAGTGCAAATAATTGGGCAGCAATTAATAATTTTCAAATGCAAAGCAGAAAACAGTCTATCTTTTCTCATTCCTTAAAAATATGCTAGTTTCAGTGATGTGATGACACGGACTCTTGATTGATGAACATATGGCTGAGGAACTTATTTACCATACTTGGTGGAATTTCAGCCTGTCTGAGAAGATCATGCATTACAAGTTGATATGTATTTGCAATAATTGCATTTTGAGTTTTTAGAAAAAGCAATACTTTTGTGAAAGTGAGTTAAAATTGGATGTTGTCACTGATTCTTTGCCTTTGACAGATTCTGGTCTATACTCTGTGTTAGTTTAGTCTCAGGAAAACTAGGCTGGTGAATCTTGTTGTGCAATAATATCCAGCAAGGAGAGGAAATTGAATTAAATTAACTCTTCATCAGGCTTCTGTAATTATTTTCAGGTACTTATTGATTGCACTGTTGATAGAATATCTTAAGCCCTTTACATCTAATTTTCAAGTGTTAACAGCATTTTTCTTCACAGTGTTTATCTAGTATACTGGCCTTTGTGGTGTTGCATAGCAAGATTCAATAATGATGTAAGCAAACTTGCTCTGCAGAGCTAAGGAACAGTTAGAAGCTGTCCCAGGTGTCAGGAATGTTAATGGTAATAAAATAAGCAAGAGAACTGGATTTTGAAGAGATTTGTTTAAGGATGTGAACTGCAGTGTGAGAAGTTGAAGTCTTCAGTGGTTGCCAGACTTACAAATGTAAAATAAAGAATGGTAGGATTCCAAACAGGGCAAGACAGCAAAAACCTAACAAAACAAGAGAACTTCTCTTGGAATATCAATACAATATTCCAAGAAGGATCATGTTGAAGAGAGAAATTGGTAAGGCTAGGTAGATGTAATTTTAGGGCTTTTGGTGTTTTTTGTCAGCTGTCCATAGGGTTCTTTTCTTCCGTTCTTCTCTTCCGATGTGGTAAATGTGAACTTCGTTTTGTAAAGCAGTCATCTGCTGTTCATTACTCCACCACTGACATGTTTTTTGGTTTTAAGTGCTTAACAGCCCTTAACCTTAATGTCTTTTGGCCAATAGTCAGTAAAATTAACCCTTTTAAGTTATTTGTTGTTCCCAAAAAAGCTTGTTCTTTTGGAAATTTTGTATGATTGGGTTAGTATTTATGTTCAGGGAGTTGGTGAGGTGGTGTGTTTTTTTCTATTCACCTATGTTTATGTGCTTTCTCTTGAAATGCTGAGTTTAATTAAAGTATTTCTTCACATGATAATGTTAGTGACAACAGCTCTCTTTCAGCTTTGCAAGTTGGAGAGACCCAGGGCATTGATGTTTGAAGGGATGCGGCAAGTTCTCTGAATGTTCATCCTGTTAAGATGAAATTGGAGAGGGACACAGGAGGAGTTTGCATGTCCTGTGCTCATCTCCCATTTCATCTGGGCAGCACCAAACAGACTTAATCCGTGGCTCCCTGCCACTTCTGCTCTGTGTATCCAGTTTCTTAGACTATAAGTACTACCAATAGCTTTCACTATGTCTCAATTTTCTAGTTATCTCAAATCAAAGGAAAAATAATTACCTACTGCAGTGTTCTACCATCTGAACAAGATAGGCCTTGGACACCAAAGCTGATTTTATAATGAGCACCTCCACTAATTCACTCTGCCACCACACTTGAGTTAGCTGATTCCTGTAAAATTTTAAAACATATTAGTTGTGTAAGGCCTGCACAGTTATTGACTTGCAGAACACAGTCATGAAGCCAAACGGAGCTGTTAGTACTTAGTCCTTATTTTTATCTGTTAATCTGAATAAAAAAGGTGTTGAGTCACAGTGCTGTATCATACTCAGCAGAAAAAGAATACGTGTGTAATATCACGTCCTTCAAATGGAGAAAAGAAACAGTTTGCGTTTTATTCTTACTTCATTTCTGTTTGGAGGTCATGTATCAATGTTGTATTGATGTTCGCTAAGAATACTTTCACCTCAAACCAGTTCTTCTCCTTTAGGAAAGGTGAAAATTTAATTGCCAGCAGCAATAGGAAGACTGTCTGTCTCAAAAGTAGCTTCTGCTTGCCTCCTGAAAAAGACATTTTTGTTCTTGGGAGGTAGAAGCTTCTTTTTGGATGAAGAAGGTTTAATTTCTTTAATCCATTATAAACGTGCTCTTACCTCTTTAGAAATGAAATTGGTTTGTGTACATGGACTAGGTTACAGCAGTATGAGTCAGAAACGCAGGAACATTTTGTCAGTACAGAACTTAACACGGGGTCCTCATATTTCAGTGGCGTATTTGCCTTTCATGAGATGCCTGACAACTTGCAAAATTTGACTTTACATTTTTGCAGCTGTCTTTGAAAAAAAAATGAGGTGTCCAAACTTCTTTTGGTACTGTTTTGTCCAGTTTCCTTAAAGGCAGGAAAGTGTTAAATTTTTATTAGTGTACCATTTTCCTTGACTCCCTTGCTGTTCACCTCACTAATCCAGAGGCATTTGAACATGGGAGATGTCTGTGTTATTTTGCACTCTAACACAGCCCATCATCTGTCAGGAACTGGAGATTTGTGCCTGAGATTCGTATCATTATCATACTGGTAAAGGTTTGGAAGGGTGTTCTCTTCAGTGTGGGACTTAGGGCCTGGGATAGTTAGCTTTTCTAACAAAGCTCAGTCATATGAATTAGCTTAAATGTGTTGTTGCTGATACCCACATGCTTGGATCATATGTGTAGATATATGCACAGAGCATTAACCTATCTGCTGAGAATTGATTCATGTGGTACAGTTTTGAGCCATCATTTGAGACAGAATAAAGCATATAGGTTTAGTTTTAAATGTGATTGGTTGTGTACAAATTACAAATCCGTCTCTTGAGAGCAAATGTTAAGAGTCATAATAGCAACATTTTTGTGCTGCTTGTATTGTCAGACTGATTTTCCAGTGGGATCACTAGGGTCTTAAAGAAAGCTGTCTGAGTTTACATTCACACATAGAAATTTTGAAAGCTTAATATAGTAATTGATTGATACATTACTGGTTAAATAGAAAGTTTAACATTTGATGGTATATTTGTAATTTGCTAAGAACTCCCTCGCTATTGTTAGTCGGCAATTTTAAGAGTGCAAGAGTATATGTTACTTTACCTGGGGTTTATTTTTATTGCTTGTCTTTACTACAGTACTATATGTAATATTTTTAAAAATCCCAACTTTTCACTTTTATCTTTTCTTTTTGCTAGCATTTATTTCCCAAAATACTGCCTACTCTAAGCAAGAATTTTATGCAGAATTCTAAAGTGAGATGTTACAAACTCTGATGACAGGACCTCTCTGATTTCTTTTTGATAGTAGAAAATCAGTCAAGCAAGCAAAAATATAAATATGCTGTAGTTAAATGAAGTTTTCTGAAGGACAGCAAAATGTTACCAAAGTGAACAGAATGATGACTGGTTTGTTTTGGGGATTTTTTTTAAATTTCTTGTAAATGAGAATAGATTATTGTATCAATTTCAGTAACCGAAACTTGATCTGTTAACTGTGGAGCAATAGGAATACATTTTCTGTAATGAATGCATCTTTAAAATGCATACAAGCAGTTTCAGTTTTAAAATCGTACATGAAATAGTCTAATAGTGCTATTGCTATTAAAATAATAACAAGAATCAGTAACTGCTGAGCTAAAAATCTAATTTGAATGCCTAGAATAATAAGGGGAAAAATATGATAAGTAGATGTCAATATTAAAACCGGCTGAAGGAGGCAAGGCTTCAGGCCTTGTAGTAGGTAGAATGAAACAGCAGATTTCAGCATCCACAATCCTTTCAGTATTAAATTTTCAGTAAAATAAAATTACTTGTATATGAAAACATAGCCTTTCCCCAGCTCTCTTTTTTTTCCTGATCAGCTGATGAAGAGACTAGCAGCTCGCTGCTTTGCTGGCTTGTTAATTTTATCCCCACTAACTGTGATTTCCGATAGCCGGCCTGCTGATAGTGGTAAGGTAAATATCCTTTTTCATTGCCGTCTTGAAGATTCAGTAGAACTACATCACAGGCATGTGTAGGTGTGTAACACATCAAAAGTCGGTGTTCTCCGTGTTTCAATGTACAACTGAGTGCTTGAGGAGAGCAATGACATTAACTGTTGACAGCCTTGCATGCTGTATTTATTATTAGCTTTTCTGGCTTCCAAGATATGCAGAGAAATTTGCTTTTCTTAATCTTCATTAGCCTCAGTGGTTTATAGCGCGTGTCCTGCTTTAGCCGGATGAATATTAATGAATTTGTGTGCAGATTTTTTTATTCCCTTCTTCTTTCTTCCTAACTCATCAGATCTCGAGCCTCCTTCATAGTGAATATCTGAATGCTGTGGAAGCATGATGTAAATTGTCTTTTGATTATTAAGGCCTAGTTTCAGGCTGTCTCTCAGGATTCTGCTTTTGTGTTTGTCTTGGATTTGCACATCACAGGATGCATAGGAAACAGATTTCAAAATCCCACTGTTTTTAAAACATGCCAGGTTATTTTGTGTCGTGCATCAGGTTTTGTTCACAAAACGTTTTTGAAGAGACATTGTACACAATTGAGAAAAATAATGTCTAGGCTGTAATCACTTTTTTATATTGATTGTTATGCTCACATGATCATAAATATTAGCCATGTTTGGTGCTGTGGAGAAATGAAGGTAATTGCCTTAGGATTAGAGCTCTTTCAGCTACGAGAAAGGATTGATTAGCATTTGCATGTACTCAAGGCAATATTGAGAAGCAAAAGCGACAAATATCAACACGAGTTATGTTCTGAGAAATCATTAATCATAGAAAGTCTTAGTTTTAAGATTTTCTGTTTTATTTTATATTTTTTTTAATTTCAGTTCTCTTATGACTTGGTATTCTTATTTCTTTTCTTTTGTTGGCTTTCTCAAATCACGAAAAGTTCAGCTTCTTGCTTTATGACGTGGAATCTGATAGTGCGTATGAACAGGTTTCCTTTATTCCTAGTTTGGTTTTTTGTACCACTTTTTTTATCCCTCTGCGTAGAGCTGCTGAGTCTGGTTAAAAGCGTACATCCAGGTAATTGAAACAATTGAAATTAGTGTTAATTGTCTGTGAGTGTGTGTATGGATTGGTTTTTGGTATGGGTTTTTTGCATCACATGTTATGAGTCCTGTTCAGAGCAAACCACTGTACTGTCAGTGTTTCTGCTTGCCTCATGGTTACTGTTCTAGAAGAAAATTATACATTTTGAGATTTTAACATGTAGGTGATTTAAAGTTGCTTAAAAGGCTTGGAAGAGGAGTTGTTACTGCATAAAGCATCTCTGTTCTTTGTGTATGCACAAAGAACGTGTGTGAACTGGCTTTGGGAGCTGAGCACAATTTAGACTGTCCTGTTTGAAAACATATGGTGTCAAAATCTGTTTTGCATGGAACTGTGTAGCCCAGGACTGACACTGATGTGAAAAAATGAATGTTTTCTGTATGCTTACTGAGACAATACCCCAGGCCATTATGTGTGAAACCGTGATTTGGTGCGGAATTCAAGGTTCAGATAAACAACGCATTTAGATGATAGTGGGATCCTTAGGAAAAGTTAATATTTAGTATCTCTTTGATTGCTGGTAAGTCAGGTTCTTGTAATCTTGTTTATAAATAAACTGAACGTTTTTAGTTGAATTTTCTGCATCCTGTGGAATTGCAGGGGGGGCTTATTATGGCTTTTGAATATAGGTTGTTATTTCTCTTTGCCATATCTCTTTTGTTTAAAAATCATGCTTTTTGAATCCATGGTTGTCAGGCAATTGAAGACGGCAATTTGGAAGAAATGGAAGAGGAGGTCCGGCTTAAAAAGCGAAAAAGGCGAAGAAACGTGGATAAGGATTCTGGGAAGGAGGATGGAGAGAAGGCAAAGAAAAGAAGAGGCAGACCTCCTGCAGAGAAGTTGTCGCCCAATCCACCCAAACTGACAAAACAAATGAATGCTATCATTGATACTGTGATAAACTACAAGGATAGGTGAGCTTGGAGATGGTCTGTCTCTGTTGCATGTGCTCTCTCCTTCCCTACTGAAAGTACTCTCTGCATTTTATAACATCTTCATTTTTTTCAGTCTTTAGAAAGACATGTTGACACTGCTTTTCTGGAGAGGAATCCGTCTTAGGGCTTGAACCTGAAAGTCTCACGCTTTGTAGAGCTTTGGGTTTTTTTAACACCCATCTGATAGAAAGTTGTTGAAATACAGTTTAAAAAAATAGGAAAAATGTAAGTCTAGAGCTCCTTTTTAGGAAAAAAGTCATTCTACTCAAGGTGTGTACGTAAGGACATTCGGCTTGAGCGGGATTTTCCTTTAATTTATTGAGCATGTGTTAATATTTTCAAAGACGTGGCTACAGGTTTATTAATTCAAATTTAGATGGGTCTCATAATGAAGGGCTGAAAGGCTGCCCATATTGCTCATATCAGGACCATAAGAGATGCCAAAAGAAAAAATACAGAAATACTGAAACATCAGAGATGGAAGCCTGTTTGTCAATATATCCCTATTTTCAGCATAAAAATATGCTAAATAGTTGGTCTTTAGGAAAAAAATACTCCTTCTAAAGTTAAATGTCATCTGAAGACTTCTGTTTTGCAGATTTTCAAACTGCAAATCGCCTATGTTTCATGAGCAAGAAATTGAGAATTAGTTCATAATGTCTTTGAATCAGACTTGATTGCAAAAGTTGTATTTAAACTCAGTTTGTATCTGCCAAAAATCAGTAAAGCCTTCTTGTGTGCTTATCTGTTCTTTGCTGTACACGGAATTACTTGGATCTTATAGCACCTATTATAAACCAAGTTAATATTAAATGCATTCAGAGAAAGTCAAGGAGTATATGCAGCAGAGCTACATGGAGCTATGTATTTTTTGCCTGTAAACAACTTTCAGTTGTTGACTTTAAATGACAACTTGCACTCTGCCCTTTTTTGCAGCTGCTGTTCTGGCTATGCCTGTACAAGGGTAGTTTGAGAGGTAAAGCACACACTGCTGTGATCCATGACTTTTTTTGGACATAACTATTAAAATGGACCATTCTGTAATCTGTGGGCTCTTTCTGGAGTACATCAAAAAGTATTTTATTGTATTGCAACAGCATTCATAGCAACAAACACGATGAGCAACAAGTTGACTACAATCTCAGTGTATTTAGCTCGCTGTGACTCTCAACAAACAAAACAGCTGAGAAGGGAAAAGCATTTAAGTTCAGGTATTCCAGCCAGGACTTCAAGGAAGCACCTCTGCATTTTAGATCCTTGTTCTTGAACCTTCTCTTGAAGCCAAGCACTTCTGATCAGAATATCTACTTCTCACATTTAAAATAGCAGGTAAAGTTGCTTCCACTAGCCTTCAGTAGGGGATAGCTACTGATAGCTTCTGGGGAAGTTAAAGATTTTTACCTGATGTTTGTTCCCCAGGAAGTTCCTGTCTGATTTCTGTCCAAAAAAAATTTAACAACTGTGTTATTTTGTAGTGACAACACATACTGTTTCCTCTCCCAGGACGCCACATTTATGCAAGACAGAATGGCTTCCCAATTTAAAAAGTGTATGGAGCTCTATTCTGTAAGGAATTAAAAATACCTCTTTAGCTGAGCTCTTCAGTGCTGTAAGTTGTAAGGAGGAGTTCAAAGTTTCTTAATTCCGATTTTTTTGTGAGCTAGCATCAAACCACCCAATACTATGAAACAATAGAACTACAAATTTAGGCAGCAGGGAACTTGAATATATTTGGGGTTAACCTGCTCTAGAGTTCAATTAATATTTTCAGGATTTGCAGCTTTAGAGTTAAATGGGTTTTAGGCATTTGGAACCCCTCAGTTTTGTTGGGGGTTCAATGTTTGTTCAGCTCTGGGCTTTTGTGAGTGTGAAGACAATTGGGGCAAGTATAGAGGGACAGGTTAATTGGAAGAAAAGTAGGCCATGAGTTTTATCTGGGGAAAAAAAATGAGTGTTCATGTATTTAGTATTTGAATGCTTGAAATCATCTTTGTCTTTTGTTTAAATTTTCAGTGCTAAAAGGTGTTTCATCTTTATGGTAAGTCCAGAGGGCTCATCTGGACTATGGAGAACTGATTGTATCCCAAAAGGCGGTCAGGTGATACCCATCCAAAATCTTAGTGATTTAGGCTTGAGTTACTTTGTCAAAGCCAATTCTACAACCTTTATTAAGTTTTGTGCAGTTTAAAGGGCAGCATGAAAAAAAGTAAAAAGAATGTGTTACAAAGCTGGTAAATCTCTGCGTGCTTTATCTCATGTTTTCCCTTGCTTTTGAGAGGAGTTGCCTGTAAGTACAGAACCGCTTTTCCATTCTTATTAAAGCCTCAAAAAAAAAAAAAAAAAAAAAAAAAAAAGGTTCAATTTGTGGTGCTCAAAAAAATCTGAAATGCTAGTTGGCTGCTTTTCTGTGGTGACACTGTCTAATGCTGATGCAGGGATGGATTCTCCAAGTGCTTTCCTAACCATCTAAAACTTGCCTTTAGTTGTAAGCATCTGGGAATAAGTACCACCCTTTTTTCCCTTGGATGTTAAAAAAGATCCAGCAAAATTGGCTGGCTGTACCAAGGGAAGCTAAAGGTTTCAATAATACAAACAATAAGTTGTAGTGAATAGTAGTTGCACAGAAAAACTTAAAAGTGAAGATTAAAACAAGTTTAAACAGACATATTAGCAATATTTTAGGTAAATTTTCGGTGTGGATAAATGCAGGATATGATTCTCAAAAAAAGGAAATGCAGAGGTAGTTATCCCAGTAGTTGTAAACCTCAGATAAAGAACTCCGTGGAAGGAAGTGGAAGTCAGCAGTGAGGTCAGTTTAGTCTTCCTCATGTCCTCAGTGCAATTTCAGCCTTTTAATTTAGATTTTTATGAACTACAGTTTATCAGTCCTCCACTTTCCTTTTATTCCCATCATTAATCCCAATGTGATGTTGATTTTAATAAAAAATTCCTTTGACAATAGGTTTAGCAATTCTTAGAGAGCAATTTACAAGTAACACCTGATTTTCTTTGGATATTTCTAGAGAGCTAGAGACACACTGAAGGAGAAAAAACTGCAGTGAGATTTGACTTGACTGGCAGCCAGCATTAGTTTCCTGAAATTACCGTGTCTAGAGTGTGTCCCATACAATAAAGAAAATAGTTGAAAAAAGAGAAAAAGGACAAAGGTGGAAGACACTAAGAATGTTCAGCTTGGAATGCTTGAATGCCTTTGGTGTGAGAGTTGTTGATATCTTTGTCAAGTTGACAATATTTGATTCTTGCAGTCTCTCTTGCATTGGATTCCAGTTTCGACTGATGTGCTTCAAGATATTTTTTGTATTGATAGGCATTTCTTTATGTTATCTTCATAATTGTCTTAGTTAAACTGGAAACAGATAGCTGATACCTCAGTCTGAAGAACTATGGGATACATGCTCCAAATCACTAAGTAAAAATTACTATTGAAGGCACTGCTGCCTTTTTAAACTGCACCTGTGGTCTCATTACTCAGCTTTCAGTATAAAACCATAAAACATGTGATGGTACTACTGATGCAGATCCCTTTTTGCTCTTCTACACTGCTTTGCCATCATTGGCAAAGCTGAATTAATATAGGTTTCATCTATACTAGTTTAAAATGGAGAATGGATCTGTAATGAAGGAAAGGTCGGAGAGAAAAGATGGTCAGAATCTTCTGACTTCCAGTCATCTGACCTAGTGAAAGATGTCTCTGCCCACCCGCAGCAGAGAAGCTGCTGAAGTTTATCTTCAAAGGTCTTTTCTGACCCAAACCATTCTATGATTCTATGATTTTGCTTAAGTATTTTTTTAGGGTACCATAGGAACATTATATGCTAACATGAAAGAGAGAGGAGATACAATGAGTAAGCTCATTAATCTGAGTGGAAAGAAGTAAAAATACTTAGCTGAAGACACTGTTAAAAAAGTAACTGGTAAACTGGAAAGTTCTTGGAGAAATGGTGTTGGCATAGATTACAATGTGTTTATGATATGTATTAAAAATGAGGAATGTCCTGGCCAAAATTAAAATATCAGTAGTGGTGTGTTAATCATAGCAGACTGGACACAGTAAGATCTGGAGTAAAAGAAAAGGCATTAAGTACAGTATCTCTGAGTGCATTATATGGTACTCAAAGACCAAAAATAAGAAAATTTTCTTCTGATTCAAGTGTCAGCTCAAGTGGAACTGACAGGAGAAGAATTACGTGGGCAGAGGAATTATTGATCAAAGCCAACTATTATCCATCAGTATTGTCCAGACATAAGAAAACAGGAGCCTTACTGTGATGCTATTGCCTATGCGGATGTGGAATATTCATTATGGGTGTGATACTGTTAAAATTCGAGTTGCTGTATATAGTACGTGAATGCTTTTCCATTCAAGAAAGATTAGTTTACCCTGAGACAAGTGTAAATAATTACTTCAGTGATAAAGTAGCATGGGAGAGCCTTACAAGAGGAAACAGGTTGGTTTGTTTATCCAGTCTTGAGGGGGGAAGATGATTGCTGTCACCAAATTCCCTGGGAAAGAAGGGAAGCGTAAACAGAGGAAGTGTAGAAATATGTAAAAATACAAGATGGTGGTCACAAGGTTTTATGACTGGAAGCATTTATTAATTACTGCAACTTATTTATTAAGAGTTCTGTAATCTTTCCATATGGAATAGTGGGACAGAAATAACTAGATAGATTTGGCCTTTGTTCCTTGATTTAAAAAGTTCTATATGATTATTTACAATGCCAAGACCCTAGACTCAGGGACCTGAAAACATGTTTCCAGTTGCACATTGATCCTGGTTCTCCCAGGTGAAGTATATGCATCATCTTTGCAGACTCCATTTGCAATACATATTAATCTGAGATTTTGTTGCAATTAGTTCTTAAACTAAGATTTAAAAGCATTTACACCTTTGTACCTTGTTCTAACCTTGCAGCGTAAAACACTTGTTTAGAAGAGAGCAAGTTGCAGTGCATCAGTCCAACATTATTTTCACATGTTTTTCCAGTTCCCATGCTTTTAATATGTCTTTCTTTCCCTTTAAAATTAGGAATGGCCATGGAAATTAATATCATAGAATCATGTGTTATCTATGTTACATTTTCACAACACAAAATCAAAGAATGACACAGTTTGGGTGGGACTACAGCAGGTCATCTGCTCCAGCCTCCCTGCTCGACGGAGCCATCCCAGGGCAGATGACACAGGGGTGCTCCAGACATTTCTTGAATGTCTCCAGTGACAGAGACTCCACAGTCTCTCGGGACGATCTCTTTCAGTGCACGGTGACCTGCAATATAAAGCAGTTCTTCCTCATGTTAAGGTGAAACTTTCCTGTGCACCCATACCTGCATGTTCCCTCTCATCCTATTGCTTGGTACCACCAAATCAGTTTGCCCCACAAAAATTGGTTTGTATGTCCACTTAAAATGCTGTAGCCTTTTTTAAGAAGGGACAGTTTTACTGCCGGTAGCTTTGCTTTCAGAATAAGAAATTTTTAGGCCACATTTGAGCCCCAGCTGCTGCTCTATATCATACACATGCAGACTTAGTCTCCTAAACTATATTTTTCCTCTTGTGATGGTTTTCCTCTTTATAGCGTATTTCAGAGGAAGACAAGGTGTAACTGTAGCTTTCTTTTCCTGATTAAATAAATAAAAGTAGAGAAAGTAGAGAAGATGAATGATACTTCATCCTGGCAGGTTTAAGGAAATGCTTGTCCCTCTGTAATTGGCACTAGTGAGGCCACACCTGAAATCCTGTGTTTTGGGCCACTTCTGGAAAGATACTGAAGTGCTGAGGCATGTCCAGAGAAGGGCAACAAAGCTGGTGAAGAGTCTGGAGCATGAGTCATAGGAGGAGGAGCTGAGGAAGTTTGGGGTTTTTAGTCGGGAGAAAAAGAAGCCCAGGGAATGTGTTACTGCCTTCTACAACTGCTGCCTAAAAGAGGTTCAGCCTCTTCTCCATGATGAAAAGTAACAGAACAAGAGTAAAGGGCCTCAAGTTGCCCCAGGGGAGATTTCAGCTGGATATTGGGAAAAAGTTCATTGAAACAATGCTCAGTCATTGGACCAGGCTGCCCAGGGAAGTGGTAGAATCACTATCCTCAAGGTGTTGAAAAGGTGTGAGGATGTGGCACTTGGTGGTAGACAGGACGATATTATAGGTCTTCTTCAATGTAAATAATTCTATGATTCTGTCATCCATGGCTTGCAATCCTTCAGCTTCCTTAAAAACCCACTGTTTTCTTCTGCCTTGCTTCAGAATTTACTGTTTCCTGTCTGGGTACCAGTTTGACTCTCCCACTGGTTTGCATTAACTTTGCATAAATAGCAGCAGCTGAATTCAAGAGTCCTGGGATGCTGATAGTTCTGTTCCATACAGTGATTTAATTTGTGCCCTACCTGCCCTCAGATCTATTCACAGATTTAAAGTAAGGACTTGCATGGTGTACCACTTAACTCCACAAAGTCTTCTCCTGCTATCAGGTAGCTGTTGACCACATTCAAGTAAGGATAGAAAAAAATTGAAAGGTGAAGTTTTTGTGCCTTTTGCCTACTTGGCAAGAGACTACTCCTGTCTGTGGTGCTCAGCATTTTGATGACACAGCTCAGGGAGATGGTATTTTCTCTGTACGTGAAATGGATTTTATTCGTAGTCTTTTCAGCCGTTTTCTTAAGTTGCCGGGTTTTAACTCTTTTAAAATGGACAGTACTGATCTAGCTAGTAATTAATTATTCCAGCTGGTACTCTTGGGTATTCAAACACAAGAAGTAAATAATTTTTACTTATATCCGAACCCAAGTTATGGCGTGAACTGCCACGTGTCAGACCCGGGGATTACATATTTAACTATTTTTACCAACTTCCATTTCAGTGATGGGGACAGGTTTACCATGTACTACTGTAGTCAGTTCCAAAAAGGGACCATTAAACACTAATGAAAACGAATCATGTCTCTGCATAGCTGGGTCACTATTGGAAATCACTGTGTCAGTTCCTCCCCCACATTCATTTTTCTTTTAAATAGCATCTTTGTGATTTTGCATTTAATTCAAAGTTGTAGCTTTCAAGCCATGGTTCTGTTTTTGAGGACTCTGACTTGGGCAAGCAGGACTCTGCCTTCTATCCACCCTAAATTGAATTTATTTGTTAAAAGTTTGAAATTTGCCAGAAATACGAGAATGTATTGCAATTTTGGCTTCACAGTTATCTCTCCTTTTGATTCCAAAGGAGGAAGAATGTTGGTAGTAGGATACTCCTAGCAGGCCTGTGGCAGCTTGTTTCTGGCCAAATACTGCCAGGGAAAACAAACAGAAAAGGAGCCTCATACAAATGAGGTTCCTGCATTTCATTTCATTTCGCTGAAGACAGTGCTGACTGAAAGGGTGGAATTATGTGCTTGTATGCACCTTGGAAATGAGAGAAAATTGGAAACATTGCACACAAATGTTTTTCTAGGCAAAAACCTTTTCTAAATAAGCACTGTTTCCTAGTGCTTTTTTAGCTTGTGCAGTTTGCAAGTGTTTTTAGTGTGAGCACACATGGGAACTAGCATGTTGAGCTGATGCAGTAGCAATGAACTGTCACAGTTCTTTCGCAGTCAGATCTTTTAATTTATTCTGGTCCTTCCTTTCAGCACGTAGCCTGCTAGTTGCTAGGCAACCATAAGTGATTTTTTTTTTTTTTTTGACTGCGCATGATTTTTATGTGGTAGTTGTTGTGGTTATTATTTTCTAATTACATAAGTGGGCAAAAGCATTAAAATCAGAGTTGCATTAATAATTACTTATTGTCGCCTACTGTGTCCACAGCACAGCAATTTGAGATTGTTAGAAATATTGCACTCGTTTATAGTATGGATGTGCATATGCAGTGGGAGTGCAAGATAGTACTTGGTGGGAGTAGGTTTTATAAAATGATAGAACAGAATAAGCTGTTATTGATCTGAGTAGGCAAAATCAGGCTGTCAGTCAACCCCTTAATGCTTTTTCTTTCATGGCCTTAAATGATTTTCAGTAATTAATTACATCAAGCAAAAGCTTGAGGGTTTTCTATGGCATTCTTAGTTTAATAGAATGTGTGGACAAATCACAGTTGGCTGGTTTTGCACCTGGAAAATAGAATATTGCTGTTTAATAATTTATGAGTTGTATTTTTAATTTAAAATACCATATAAGGGTGGGTGTGTGGATGTAAAAAGAGAAAAGAATAGAGCCATGAGATTAAAAGCTATAATCTCAGGAGCTATTTCAGTAGGACAAATAGGCTAAGCATGTTTTTAAATTCGATCAGAATTAGTTTATTAGTGGCTATTTCCTTTTTACTGAAGTCATTCTTCAGTATTAGACTCTAAAGCACAGTTGAAGAAACCCAGCATCAGTGGTTGGGTAATTTTACTTTAGTTACAGTGCGCTGTGCAGTGGTGCAACAGGATACTGCTTTGTTTTGCTTTGCTTTGCTCAGGACTGATCCTGCCTTGCATGTGTAAGGTGGGCACTGATCACGTCATGAATAGTCAAATTCCCCCTGGGCTTCTGTATAATGCTCTTAAGGACTCTAAATGTTTTGCAGATACAGTACTTCTCTCACAGCATTTTATTCTCATTTTATAAATGGGGAATAGAAACTTAAATTTTAAGATACCATTTGGGCACCAGAGATCCAGTTGCTGGTTTTCACAGTGTTGTATATGTTCAGAAGAAATTCCATTGATCTCAGTTACAGCTGTTACTGCTCAACACTTCCCTCTCTGAACGAAAAAAAACAAAACAAAAAAAGCAGTCCTCAATTCTCAAAGGCATAGAAACGTACGTTAATTTAGTCAGTTGTGTAGAATGTATATAATGCATTGCTTTTCCTTGTATTGCTTCCAGTTTCATTTTGGGAGGGCAGTCTGTGATGAAGACAGATTCTGTCCTGTAGCATGACATAGACACTCACAAAGTCAAGAACAAGACTGGTGCCTTTAAATCCATTGTATAAGTGCTTGGACGGGGAAAGTACGAAAGCAATGAATTTGAGTCCATACCAATGGAGATGGCAGGTGCACTGGCCAGAATTTCACAGTTAATTTGCCGGCAGGAGAGAAATAAGCAAGACTTGGCTGTGACAGTTACCTGGCCATTTTTTGCTTTCATCTATTTCACTGACAGGGTTATTCCTAAATATATTAGATCTGTTGGGTGAAGTTGCTAGTAGCTGGTGCTGAGGTGCCAGTGGTCTCCATGAGTATCTATCCCAACAGCTGTATTGTGATCGTGACACGCAAAGCAATCACACGAGACGAGATATTTTTGCAGGGCAGAGACTTCCTCCGATCCAGCTCAAGCTGAGTCAGGGCGGAGAGAGCCTCCTTGTTTATTTCTTACTTTTTATGCATTTGTGGGTCTGGCCGAAGATTGGCTTCTGGGGTTTTCCACCCCTCAACCTCAGTGGCCAGACCAACTGTCAGTTACAATTGTTTTCAGGTTAGAAATATGCAAACAAAGGACAGAGAATGAAAAACATATGTTTTATGTTACATATGTGGGAAAAAGGCAGAAACTGCTCCTAATATTGTACAGTAGCTAAAAGGTCTGACTCCATTTTTATGAAAATCAAAAAGCTTTAAAAAACTCAGAAAAACCAGGGTAACACTGTATGGAGTACATAGACTTCCCTCTGCCCTCCTGAGACAGGGATGCACTGTACGCCCACTGCTTTGTCTCACCTGCAGCAGCCAGGCTCAGGAGCACACTCAGGTGTGTGCCAGAGCCTTGCTGAGACCCAGGAGGCAGCTTGGCAGCTGCTGCTGAGTAGGCAAGGCCTGCTGCTGCTGCTGCTGCAAGTCAGACACAACTGTACAGAACGAGACAGAGGCTTTTGGTTTCTAGCTCTGCATTGAATGAAAAAATACTCCAGCTGCCTGTTGGTGCCAAGATTTTGGTAGAACAATGCCGATTAGCTGTCTGCAATTAGAGTATTTACATTATTGTCCTCTGAGATGGGAAGGGCAGCACTCCCTCAGGGCTAAACTGAGAACAGTAAAAAATTGTGGATAAGGTGAGCGCCACATAGTTAGGAAATGAGGAAAATCTGTTTATTTCCTCTTGTTCATTAATCTATCAGGACCATAAGAAAAATAGTACTTTCTGAAATTCTGATGTTACCTCAGGCATTAAGAAGTGCATACTGTATAGTAAGCATTCATTACTTCCATTAAGGGCAGAGCTGTTGCCAGCTTTGTGCTTTTTACCATCCTATTGTCCATTGCAGAATTGCTTCAGTTAATCTTCAATTCAGTTTTAGTTTAATGTCTGATAAGATCCTACACCACCCTGGCGGGTGGTTGCAAGAGAAAGCCCAGGGGAAAAACAGTATTTGGTAGCCTTCTTGCCCAACTCCTGTGGAATTTGGTGTTCCTGAGATACTATCTGGAAATTCAGCTGAGAAACAGGGCCCCTCTGGAGTAGCTGGGAGAGAAGGAAGCGTGTGAATGTGAACTGGGAAATGCTTGTGAATGCTGTGTGCAGTTCTTCACAGGACTGCTTTTTTTCTGCTACTCTGTGAAAAGTACATCCACATGGGAGAGAAAACCCAACCAAAAACAGCACAAGACCAACTAAACCCCTAAGTTTCATCAGCACATTTCCTCTCAAGGTGACGTACAGCCATGTATTATTTGGAAGATAACAAGTAGGAAGATTTTAAAAAGATCCACAATATGGAAGTGTTATAGTAACTATTAAAAGAAGATAAACAGTGGGAAGCATGGGAATCTTGGAGAATTTGGACATCTCTGGGTTATAGGCACATGTTCCGACAGTATAAAAGTTTTATAAATAATCTGTCACTTTATTTCAAATGAATGAAGAGGTACAAATGGAATTAGTGATTTTTGATATAGTTGAAATGATCTTCACAGAAAACCAACACTCATTAACAGAAGTTACTAATTTTTTTGTTGTAACGTCAAGTTAGTCTAATAGCAGCCAGCATATAGTATCAGGGAAACCAGTATGGTTTGCTATGAAGAGGAATTACGAGAATAACTGTAGAGTGAACAAGAAGACAAACTTAAGAGTGACAGAAGGGATAATTGCTAGAAATTACTGAACAAAACCAAGGAAACAATAAGAGTGTACTCAGCAAAAGATTGTGGAATTCAGATGCAAATCTTGATTCTTCTTTCATAAAGCCTCTTATACATATTCATCTCTAGTGATGTTAGATGTCAGTGACATATTAATGATACGTTAGGACAACGGTTTCAAATGTCAAATTGTTAGTTAATTTTTTGTACCAAATATAAAAATCAGGGTTCAGTTTCTAATTCTTTGAAAGAAAAACTGTGATTTTATTCCATTATTTTAATTTTTTTCTTACTATTAGATTGTGTGTGTGTTTTGTGAGAAAGTTGTAGTAATTCTTTTCAATATGGCGTTGTTTTTCTCAACAGTTCAGGACGGCAGCTAAGTGAAGTCTTCATTCAGCTCCCGTCTAGGAAAGAACTACCGGAGTATTATGAATTGATTAGGAAGCCAGTGGACTTCAAAAAAATAAAGGTAAGGCATGGGGGAATTTTGGAAGTGGAGATTCCTCTATTTCTTTTTGTTTTTTAGAAGGATGAGCATAAAGTTGTTTTTAAAATAACAATATGAATATTTCATGCCGCCTGTATTGGTGGATTAGATTTTAAACATTGTCACACACCTTGTTAGTGATTTTGTTTAGTGTATATTGCAGTGTATCACTGTAATTTCAAGGTGAAATCGAACTATAGTAGTGTGACATGGATGACATCTCCGTGCCTTTTTTGCAAAGACATTATTGTGAATCTGTCAACAGATCTGGTGAAAACACAGCGTTGACAAGGATTTAATAGTTCTAGAGGAATGTACCTATCCCTACATTTAAAATCATAGAACCACAAATATCCTGAGCTGGAAAGGATGGACACATCCTCAAGTCCAACTCCTGGCCCTGCACAGGACACCCCAAGAATCACACCAAGTGCCTGTGGGCGTCGTCCATTGCTTTTGGAGCTCTGTCAGGCTTGGTGCTGTGACCTCTTCCCTGGGGAGCCTGTTCCTGTGCTCAGCCACCCTCTGGGTGAAGAACCTTTCCCTGATATCCAGCCTAAACCTCCCCTGGCACAACTACAGTCCATTCCCTCGGGTCTTGTCACTGGTCACTACAGAGAAGAGATCAGTGCCTGCCCCTGCTCTTCCCCTCATGAGGAAGTTGCCTAGACCACAATGAGATCTCTCCTCAGTCTCCTTCTCTCCAGGCTGAACACACCAAATGACCTCAGCTGCTCCTCACAGGGCTTCCTCTTCTGGACCCTGGCCTCATATCCTGGAAGAGCCATGTCAGATCCGAACAGAGTTTGGTACATGGGGTCTAGGCAGCAAGCTGCACCTTGGGTGATGTCATAATTCTGTATCTTTCACCTATGTTACAGTTACTGGGTTGCTTTGCTAGAAAGACAAAACTGGAACTTCTTTTACTAAAAGAGTTCCATTTTTCTTGCTTTTAACTCCTACAGTTCACAAAGAAATTGCTTATTTTTTGCTCTTTTACCTTGATACATTTTTTTGAGTAATATGATAACAACGTGGTTGTTTTAAACAGATACTTATCTTGATGCCTAGGTAAAATTTTTTAATAGAAAGCTTTTAATGTGTTGTATCAAATATTAATTCAGTGTCCTCTCTGCTGTTCTTCTTTTTGCACCACTGCTCATCAATACTTGTCTTCATTTCCGCAACAAATGCAACAGGAAAGAATTCGCAACCATAAATATCGGAGTCTTGGGGATTTAGAAAAAGATGTCATGCTGCTGTGTCACAATGCACAAACATTCAACTTGGAGGGATCTCAGGTCTGAACAAGTTAATTTCTGTTAAACATACAGGTTTCCCCTATGTAATGATTTTAGTGCTTGTTAGTTATTATTTTCATATATAAACTCTCTGTTTCAATTCCTACTTCAAGTAGAGAAAAATGTCCACATTTTTAGAATCCAGAATTCACCGGACACTGCTGCACTGCGTGAATATTCAGAAAATTTGGGTTTAGCGCTAATTCTGAGATCAGATTTTTCTGATCTATGTGTATTTTAAGGCTGCAGTAAGACTATTTGAATCTGTGGTAAAAAGCAGTGTGTGAAATTATGTATCAGTTTAGGTTTTCCACAGTGGATCACAGAAGTAGCAGATGCAACAGTACGGCTCTAGGACAGGATGCTGAGGAAATACATCATAGAAAGATTTTCAATCCTGCTAATAGAAGATAAAAATCCAAGGCTGTCCATCAGTTAAGATATATATATATATATATATATATATATGAAGCTTTTTACCGTCTGAAACCTCTGTTTTTTAAACTTTTTTGTATTGTTGAAAGGTCAGTGTCCGCTTTAAGAAACAGTAGGAATAAATCCCAGATGAGTCTCAGGTTTAGAAGGCAAACTCATCTCAAACAGATGTTTTGCACACATGATTTGGCTCAGAATTTGGAGTAGGGTGCTGATACAAAAGAAAAGAATACAAAATCTGGATGGCAGATATGGAAGATAAGACAAACAGATAAGAAAGTTTTCTCAAAATACTTTGGAACAAAGTCTTGGATGATTATTTTTATAGAAGAGATCCAAAAAGTGTGATGCACACAATATTCAGTTGAAGCAAAGACCATGAAGACAGCTTCCATAACATGCAAGAGATAAAAAAACATGTTATTTGAAGCCTAAATAAAAGTAAACTGAAGGATGATGCTGCCAATAATGATAGTTTCCTTAAAATTTCTAAATATTAGTGATAACATTTAGCTAAATTGGAGAGTTTATGTTAAATTTTGAGAATTAAAAATGAGTGTGGAATTTAATATGAAGAATTGTTGGATTCAGTTCATCATTTAGTGATTATTTTTAATATCAAGATATATAAAAATTATTTGTGTAATATGTACTTGTGATTTTTTACTGTCTTCAGTTACATGGAAGCAACTACAAATAAATCAAATGAAAATATTTTAAAAACTAAAATAATTATGGTAGAATTCTTGGGACAAGATTTTGCTGCATGTCCAGATGTAAATTTTCAGGGCTAATTCAGGCAGTTGTTTAAGCACACAGTGGACTTCAAGTGTTCTGTTAGTGTGGCACTTGCTGCTTTTCCTCGGAGCAAAGCAGCTCCATCTGAGATGGAAGCTTATTCAGGGTTTTCAGTGATAGAATGGATTTATGTGCTACGGCTTTTGTCCTCAATGAAACCTCAGTGTTTTGGAAAACTTTTCATGTTGTAACAGTCAAATGACACACAGGTGTGTACAGGGTTAAAAATGCTTGTGTGTCTTTTCAAACAGAAGATTTCTCATGAATGGTTGTAATTTGTTGCGAAGTTCTTTTGTCATTGCTTCTCCCTTTTGGAAGGAAGTTCTACTGTCACTGTTGCTTGATTTTTTGAAACCTGTTGGACTTGCGTTTCTGTCAAAATAATAAATTTTTTATTTGCACAGCTTTTCATGAAGCAGCCCCATGGGGTTTTTTGTGTATCAAAATAGAGAGGAATATTACAAATAATTCCACATAAAGAAGGTTAAAATAATTTTTGAAACCCCTCTATTTCATTGGGAACTGTTTGAAACTTTGGGTCACGCTGATGCCCTAAATATGTAGTGGACAGCATAAAAAATAAAATATTGTACAGGTCTTTAATTCTTCTTGACTTAGGAAAGTGTTTTTGTGAGAAAGAACAGAAGGTTAGTTGAAAGAACCTTTCCTAAGAACAACTGAATATGCTAGGCTTATATATATATATGAAAAATAAATAGTTCTCAAGAGGAACTTGGCAGGTTCTATCAATAGCTGACTTAAAAAGAAGTAGGTATAAGAGAAAGAAAAATGTTATTTGACTTTAAGGAAGGAAGTTCTGGAGTCTCACATCTCACTAATGTTGTAAGGATTGAAGGAGAGCAGCCTTCTCAAAGCATTCGTAATTATTTTTTATAAATAATAGATATATAAAAAATTTAGCATGATTGAGAGCAGTCAAACATCTCAAACAAAAAGCACAGAGGAGCTTACAGAACAAGGAACCATCTCAGTGAAAGGCAAAAAAGCACTTGGTGGTCAATGAAAAAAGTAGGAATTTGATATTTCTTGTTAAGTATTCTGAATGAACTTCTTTTAATTCAATTTATTGAACCGACAAAGTATTAGAGTGCTTCTATCGCGTTTAGCGTGCAGACTGCATAATGGCAGCCAAAAATCCTTCCACTGTCTTCGCACTAGAAAGTGTGTCATTTAGCCAGAGGAGTAGAATAACAGACAGCCAAGGTAGATGATGATGATGATTGTGATGATTCTGATGATGCTAAAATCAAATGCAGTCTGTGACTCTGTACTCTTCTAGTAATTATTCTTAATTGTTTGGTGCTGAATTGTGCAGGGCTTCTCTTCTGGCATTTTACAAAACAAACTGCACAAGGTCCTTTATTCAGGTGATGACAAAGAATCAGACACTCAGCAACACAACAAGATTTTTACTATGCTAATCTAAGAAATATGTTAGAAGCCAAAAATAGTCACTCTTGAGAGTCCACTCATGCTGGAGGTTAGAGAGAAAATCTGATTTACCTGAGATACTTTGGTTACTACAGAAAGTTTGAGAACACATGCTCAATTTAGAGCAGACCCTAGGGTTTTTTTCAGTCTTTTTAGATGTGAGAGGAAGGAAGGGATGAGCTGCTTGGGATAAATTATTTTCCTTGTAGCCTCTTCGGATTTCAGAAAAAAAGCGTAGAGATAATTAAATGAGGGTTAGCCATTTGTCATTATTAACTGTATTGTCAGACTATAACCCATGTTTTAATTAAGGTGCTTACTGCTGAAGTCTGTTCCTTTGGCAGGTTTTCAAGGGTGTTATGATCTGATGAAAATGCACAATAGTTCCTATGGTAGTAGGAATAAGAAGAAAAACATTAACTAGACATTTTAGATGTAATACATTAGAAGAGTTGTTTCTTTGCAGCTCACTACTGACAAATTTCTTCATTTAGAGCATGAAGAATTAATGTTGGCATGTCTTGTACAATTCATGCAACAGACATTATTCCTTGGTATTTGAAAAGGCCATGTGTTCTTTAGAATTTCACTGGAAATTTAGGTCTATGCTGTGAATTTCTGATTCTGCCTGACTTCATAGTTCTGACAGAGATTTGTACCTGTACTGTAGATCTATGAGGATTCCATTGTTCTTCAGTCTGTGTTCAAAAGTGCACGACAGAAGATAGCCAAAGAAGAGGAAAGCGAGGATGAAAGCAATGATGATGAAGAGGAAGATGAAGAGGAGGAATCGGAATCAGAATGTGAGTCCCCTGCTAGATATTGACAAGGAAATATATCTGGGGATGGAAGAGCAGGTTTTGCTGCTTCTGCATGGAGACTGAATATAAGCTGCTATTTTCCATTGGTGAAGGTAGTTTCTTGCTAAGGTTGCTTGGGTGTAACGTTGTTTTGTTCTTTCAGCTGGGTGTTCTGGCTTACTTCTATTTAAACTATTCTTAAGCCAGAAACAAATCACAGAGGTGCTTTTGTGGGCAGCTGTAGTTGTTTATAAGCCCTTCAGGGCCTGTTCATGCTGTTTGTAAATGGAAGTGGCCGAAAAGGCTAGAGACAGTCTTCATTGGGAAGCGGTCAACCTTCAGGCATGATGTGACATACAAAGTTCAGCACATGGCTAAGAACCTGATGATGTTGAAAACACTCTTCAGTGTGACGAGGACGAAGTGAAACTCTGATTATTTCAGAGCACTCATTAAATCCCTGCAGATTTGGAAACATGATGAAGTGAAAAAGGATGGATTCCTTCATTGCACCTCACGCCATCCAGTCCATCTATCCAAATTCCAGCTACCCCTTATCTCTGGGTACAGAAGCTGCAGTACTTGGCCCTGAGCTACCCTTCCAAGTGTGTGACACATGTGTGCTAAGCATGCAGCTTCTGTAGCTCATTTGGAAATGAGTGGATATTATGGAATCAGAATAATGTGTTATTTAGAAAGACGTCAACCCAAAATTCACCAGTAACCATTTCTATACTTTAAAATACAAAAAAAGTGTGTTTATACAGAGGCTAAACATTTCTGTGGTATGGAAGAAAATATTTTTACATGCCTATCTTCTCACAGGACCATATACTATCTGTACACATCATACATTCTGATAATGAAAAGAAGCTGCATATACTTAACTTAAAATTTGTCTTTATAATTTAATATATATTATTGTTAAAACTATTAAGAACAAGAGAAATAAAAGCAAATACCTCTTTGTTGTTCCACAGTCCATATAAAGTCAGAAGGGAATGCCTTTTCAGGCTGCTACCAGAGGTGAATTTCTGTGAACAGGAGACAGCATTTAAATTTGATAAGTGAATGTTACATTAATGTACGCTGTTAAACTTCTTGCAGCAAAATCAGTGAAAGTCAAAATCAAGTTAAATAAGAAGGATGAAAAAAGTCGGGAGAAGGGAAAAGGCAAGAAGAGGCAAAGCAGAGCAAAAGCCAAGCCTGTCGTGAGTGATGATGATAGTGATGAGGATCAAGATGAAAATGTAAGTTTTGCTCAGTGAGACTGTGGAAGTGGTTGCAGTGATTGCATCTCTGCCCTGTCCTGCTTGCTGTCAGAATTCTCAACTATTCATGCTTAAGCACATATTTAACTTGTAGTGATCATCCTGAGAGAATTGGGTGGGGGTGTTAACTGTATCTGAGTGCGCTTACGAGATCTGGTCCCAGTGCTGGAAGACACGAAGTCTGAGAAGTTTGGATCTTATTTCTCGGAGCTGTTCCTACACTCACTGAACATTTAAGCCTCATGGTCTGTTCACTTTCGTCCACAGATGAAAAACTTACAGCTTGATTATTTTTTACCTTTTTTTTTTTTTTTTTCTTAGTGGGTGCTTCTATTATTGCAACAAAAGAAAATAGATGTCTTCCCAGTTGTTTTTAAATGTCTGGATAGAAAGAAAGAGCTGGTGTTTCCTGACTCTCTGTCTTCCCCCCCTAAAGAAGTCTACAGCAATTAGATGAAATTTCATGAAAGAGAAATTCTAGATAACACAGTACCTTTCTTCAGGCTATCTTGATTTGTCAGTTTAATTGTCATATTTCTTCCTCGTACTTCCTTTTATTTTTCCTTCTTTAACAAATTCCACAGAATAGCTGGAAAGAATTTCTGACTTGTCTTGTGTCTCTTACCTCTAGGACCAGTCGGAAGCAAGCGGAAGTGATGATGAGTGATCCATAGGGTTTATTTTCTTGGCAGAACTGACCCCTCCCCCTTCTCTTCTCTTTTCTCCTATTTTACACCCAGTGAATTCTTTTTGTCAAATAGACATCGGGTTGTTTCTGTATTCTCATTCTCTATAAATTAGCTTTAGGATAGTGCCAGACAAACATATGATATCATGGTGTAAAAAAAAGGCAAGAAAATGTAACATATTGTGACCAAATGGGCCTCAAAAAAAAAAAAAAAAAAAACCACCAACAAAGAAACCTTTTGAGGGAAAATGTGGTTTGATAGTATATTTCTATGGGCTGGTTTTGACTTGGTAATGGTTTGATTGTGCCTGGTTTTATGATTTGATAAGTTTTTTTTTTCAGTGGCATCAGAAAGGCAACAACAACAACAAAAAAGTCTTTTGTAGCATAGATAACCAGGAGAAGTCATTGAAAACCACTGGTTATTTTATTTTTCATCAGGCAGATTTCAAATTTTTTATTTGTCCTGTATTGGTTTTTTACACTGTGGTACATATATGCGACTTTGTTTAATAGCTTATAAATGTTCAGTAGTTAGCTTCCATACATCTTGCCCCATATATGTTTTTCCACTTTATGCTTGATGATCTTCAGAAAAAGGCGTTTTGAATTGTATCAAATTTATGTCTACTGTAAACTTTGCTTAACTTTTTTTTTTTTTTCTCTATTAAAGAAGTTGGGGTTAAAATGCTATTGAATATTGCAATCTATATAGTGTAACGTATGGCTTCTTTCATCAGACTGATCTATGTTACCAGTGTGGATTATCACCTTTTCCCTAAAGTGTACTTAATCTTTGCTTTCTTTGCACAATGTCTTTGGTTGCGAGTCATAAGCCTGAGGCAAATAAAATTCCAGTAATTTTGAAGAATGTGGTGTTGGTGTTTTTCTTATAAAGAAATAACCAAGTTCAATAGATGCGGCCGTGTGTTACATGTTCCACAAAAACATTTTTATAGTAGCAACGAGGGGACAAAAGTGTCTGCTGTAGAGAGCTCTACTACTATATCAGTTTTATATCCTTCCTGGATTAAAAATTCAGATATCACAGAAGTATCTTCTGAGATGGAGAGAAGATACGCAATACATAAAGACTAAACTTAAGTATTTTAAATTTAAGTAGATTTAAGTAGTAGACTGATACCTTGAAATAAAAGCATAATTCATTACTTAATTACCATTGAAGTGATATAGCAATAATTTTTTTTTTTTTTCCTTTCAGGAAATGTATGTCCATATGCCTTAGTGGGCATGAATAGAATTAGCTGTGCAGGCAGCGCATAAGTCAGTTTATTTTAAGTCTTATCTTGAGGTGCCACAGAGGTGATGCAATAAGATGTGGTAGTGTAAACATTTGAACTTTCTGTTTGCAGTTAACATTGCTACTCTGCAAAATCAAACCTTAAATTTGAACATACATTGTGTAAAAAATGGACAAGCCTAGGAGCATCTTTGTTGTATGAACTTCTGAGAGTATGTCTGCAATAAGGCTCTTCATACTGCCTTGCAGTAGGTTAACTGCTTCAGATTTTTGTAGCTTATTTGAAAAGTGATCAATAATTTGGACTGGTACCCATTTGTTTATATTAGCCCTGTGCTGAGAGAAGTCAGCTTTGGTTAGATTCAGCAATTTCAAACATCTTACTCCTAGTGTGCGCCCTGTCTGAATGGAAGACCCAGTATTTCACAGAGAATATCACTGATCTCAGAGGCTCACATTGATAGTACCGGTGTCCAAAGCAGCGTTCAAAGAACAAAGTCCTGGTGGACATCAAGTGGAACATGAGACAGCAGTGCATTATTTTGGCAAAGAGGGTATCCTGGACTGTGTTAGGAGGAGTGTTTCCAGCAGGTCCAGAGAGGTGATCCTTGCCCTCACCTTAGCACTGGTGAGATGTATGTGGAGTGCTTTGTACAGTAGTGGGCTCCAGCTGAAGAGAAGATGTGGACATACTGGAGGAAGTCCAGCAAAGGGCCACTGACACAGGTAAAGGATTGACTGGAGCCTATGACGTACACAGGGAGTCTGAGAAAGCTGGCACTGTTCAGCATGAAGAAGAGTGGGCTCAAAGGCACCCTGTTGATGTGAATTCATAATGGGAAAGGGAAGGTGCAAAGAAGGCAAAGCCAGGATCTTTTCAGGACAGGACCAAGAGGCAGTGGGGACACACTGAAACACAGGCAGTCCCCATGAATATCCTAAAACTTTTACTGTGAAAGTGACTGAGCCCTGGAACAACTTGCCCAGAGAGCTTTTGAAGTCTCCCTTGAAGATACTTAAAAGCCACCTGGACGTGTCCCTACTTGAGCAGAGGGATTGGACCAGAGTCTTCCATTCAGGACCTCCAGGGGTGCCTGCCATTTATCCTTCTGTGATTCCGTGACGCAGGATAGTTTAGTTTTCAGTGACAGTTTCACAAGACCAAAGAGAGATGTAATTTTTTTTCACTGCAAAATGAACCAAGTCTACTAACCTGTTAGCCATGACAAAAAGCATATGGCAGTAGGCTCCAGTCACTGAGTCACTGCTGGCCTAGACTGGATTTAAACTGACAACTTGGATATAAAAGGCACGGTATCACATTACCCATCCCCAGAGTCCCTGATGAATTTGCAGTGACCCAGTTTCATTTATTTTTCAAGAACTCATTATTTGCAGATGAGCGTTTACGTGGATAATAAAAATTAACTAAGATACATTTCTGTTGAAATTGAAAGTAGCTTTGGGTTTGGTCAGTAACTGTAAGTCATATGATGGTATCAATTTGCATGAAGAAATACAGTTGAATTCTTTGCTGCAGTTTCTTTTATCAAGTTTTAGTAATTTCAAAATATTTTCCGTTTTCTCTCTGAGTTTCATAAAACCCCCAAAAGACCTGCAATTATTTTTTAACATTAAAATAAAATACATTTAAGATGTAAGACATGCTTATGCCTCCACTGCAGTTGGTCCTGCTATTTTGTTTAGGATTTGAGTTCGTTTCTACCAGAGTAGAATTTTAATTGTTGTCTTGCTGTTTCTCTGTATGAATTTACTGTATTTTTCAAGGTGAGTTGTTCTCCTGGCAATCTTAGCACATTACTATATGAAAAGTAAAAAAAAAAGGTAGTGGGAAAATTGTTGTAGTGCATAACTGTCCAAATTGCTTTCCAACAAAAAGGAGAAAATCTTTACTTAAGGTATGTATAATTCTGTGTTTAAGATGGAACTATTTTTTCTTTTACAGAATTCCCTCTCTAGTACAAGCTGACGAGCAAAATATTTGAAATACCTTTCGGACTGTACCCAAAAAAAGCACAATGCTACAGTCCATATTGAGGACAGCTCATTTCCTCCTTTAATTTCAGAAATAGTGTAATAAAATTGGAAGTGCTGTAGCTCGGGCTCTGATGAAGACAAGCAAAGTGAAGGAACTAGCAAGATGTTTTCTTTCATGCATCGGTTTCTCCTGTGAAGTAGGCAGCAGTATAAGTGGGCCAGATGAAAAACATTTAACATCTTTTATACATTTCAGATACTATTAATAGTATTTATTTTCCCCTCACATCTGAAAGAAACAAAGAAAATACAGGCTCTTTTACCCGTTGATATAAATGGCTTCCTCCTTAAGTGTGTTTGGGTCCTCAGTGCAAAGTATTTTTCACTCCCTCAGCTCATGCATGGAGCTTGTGACTCAGTGATTGTGGAGGCATAAAGACAGGAAATGCTGCCACGGCCTCTGTGCACGCTGAGATAAAGGCACAGCTGAGGCAGTGGTAAGCCTCAAAGTTGTGTGCAGTTACTGAGCTGTTGATACATGCTCAGCCCTGTCTAAGCATTTATAGCTCTGTTAATAATGCCCAGCCTACTGTCACTTTTTCACGAATGCTTGGAGGTTTACCAAACACACAGTCTAAGCTAGGAAACAGGACACAGAATATTAAAAACAAAATCAATTTTTATTAAGGGATTTTTGGGCTGGTGTCTTGCTTTCCCCTCTGTTCATCCCCTGAAAAACCTCTGCAATGTCTTAAAGTCCCTCAAGTTTTTGAATAGCGACTTCAACTGTATGCTGAAACATAGGTTCACAAAAGGAGCTGGCAGAAGTAGTTTATGCGGTTTCTTGACCTTAAAGAAGGGGAAGTAGGTTCAGGGTAGGCAAAGAGGTGAGTGATACAGTTTTGAGTTCTTTGCAGTTGACTTGTGAATCATTTGGGGAGTCACTCAGCCCTAGTCTTCCTGTGCTGATAAAAGGTGTAAAAGGTAGGTGAGAAAAAAGCAATAAACAAACAGTGTGGAACAAGTCACAAGTCAGCATTTGCCTAATTCTGTTTTGATGAAACTGAACATTCCACTCGGTGAGAGCAGAACTTAAGGACTGGGTACTCGTATGAGTGTTTAAACAGCAAGGGCCATGTTTGCACAGGGGGTAACTCCGTTAATTACATTGAAATGAAAATGCTGTGGAGGATTATCCAGAGGCAGCCTGCCTGTTCTCTCTGAGGAAAGTCAGAAAGTATATTTTACTCAACAGATATTTAAACAGGATATAAAACAAAAGTTAACTGGAAGCTGGTGCATCACTCTTACTTCCCCTTAACAACCAAGAGCTCAAGCGAGTAGGTTGATGCAGACACACCAGCACTTCTTTCTCATGCAGAAGTCACATCTGCTTTGCAGGTGCTAGTCCTTGTCTCTCCATTAGCTTGATGAAGACTCTCAGTGTGGCAGTGTTTATCATATTTTTGACTCTATGTTCACACAGAGATGGGTATGCTGAAGAGCATGTTGAAGTCTGTGCCTTGATCAGACAGTGTTATGTATTCTCCTGTCTTTATTATAAAGAGCTTGTGTTTCAATCTGTATGGTGTTCTTTCCTTCCTTGTTATATTTGTGACCATGGCTGACACAGTAAGAACAAAATTCTTATCCAATTAGATGTTGACAGCTTCTGTTTTCTTCCCCTGTATGCCAAGTTGCTGTCAAAAGGCTGAATCACAACAAATTACTGCAACATGAAGTTACTGTGTTTTCAGAGGGACCAGAAAATTTGTATTGGAGATTTATACACAAGACAAGGACCATTTTCATGACAACTTCCAATTTAGGTGGCTGCTTGCTGGGTTTGTTCTTAGTATTCAATGTCATCTTTTCATGCACAATCCATTTTTATGATGACATACAGTGACGTTTCATTACATTTGTCACTTTTGGTGATATAAAGAGTTTAAACTATGTACTGCATCATCTGCCACCTGCAATACAACTTTAAGTCAGCTATTCTCACACCAAGAGATGGAGATAAACTCAAGAGAGGACCCCAGTACTAAGACATGAGTTCATTGCAAGTGAAAGGGAGCTACTTACATACCAAATCTTTTTTTTTTTTTTTTTTTTTCTGTGAAGCAGACATGGCTGCTGGTAGAGGTGAATTTGTATCCACTTGTATTATGGTTTATTCTCCATTTTACTAGTATCTGTTATATGCATTCCCCCCTTGGGCTTCAAGCATAGCTTCTCTCCCTCACCTTCCATTGAAATAAATTTTGTGTGTACTTGAGTGCCTAACAGACTTAAAGAATTTAGTGCTTAATTGTGCAGCATTACTTCCCATCTCCTTTGTCATTCTAACATGAAATGAGAAAGGGGAGGAGAAAAAGGCATTATTCACTTAGAATTCTGCTTTTTCTGAGACCAGGACACCTTGCTTCTATGAATGCTGTTGTCTGCTGGCATAACCCTAGGGACATGCCAGTGTTCCTGCACTTTTAGAACTTTATTTGAGCCATTCTTACTGTCAGGGAAGAAAGCAGTGAAGCTGAGCATGTCTGACATTCTGCAGATGCACAAAAGATGGTAAGTGTTCCATGCCAGTGCACTTAAGCGCTCAGAAGAAGTAAATAGGTCTTTAAAACTTGGCAGTTCATTTCAACTGCATAAGGGGCAGTCTTAGCAAAACAAGAACATTTTACTTTTGCTTTAGAAAACCTTATTAGACCTATTTCCACTGCTGTTATCACTTCACTGAATGTAACTTTTTGTTCAGTTTCTTTGTGCCATCTTCTCTCCTGCTGTTTCTGTGGGATAGTAAAGATTTAAGTCACAGTCATTTTGAGTCATTACAGGAAAATGATTCATCCTGGAGGCTGGCCAATGTGATGCCCATCTTCAAGAAGGGTCAGAGACAGACTGGGGGAGCTACAAGCCTGACAGTGTGACCTCAGTGCTGTGGGGAGGGTTACAGAGCAGATTGTCCTGGGTGCCATCACACAGCATGCACAGGACAACCAGGGGATCAGGCTCCCTCAGCAGAGGTTTGTGAAAGGCACATCAGGCTTGAACAACTTCATCTCCTTCTTTGACAGGGTGACCCACCTAGTGGACTGGGGAAGGGCTGTGTGGATGTCATCTACCTGGACTTCCAAGCCTTTGGTAGTGACTCCCACAACATTCTCCAGGAGAAGCTGTCAGCCCACGGCTCGGACAGGTGTATTCTGTGCTGGGTAAAACCCTGTCTGTGGCTGGGCCCAAGAATTGGTGCTGGATGGAGTTACACCCAGCTGGTGGCCAGTGGTGTTCCCCAGGGCTCAGTGCTGGGGCCAGTCCTGTTTAATATCTTCATCAATGACCTGGATGGGGGGTGGAGAGCCCCCTCAGTCATTTTGCAGGTGACACCAGTCTGGGTGGGAGTGCTGATCTGCTGGAGTGCAGGAAGGCTCTGCAGAGGGATCTGCACAGGCTGGATCATGGGCTGAGGCCGATGGTGTGAGGTTCAACAAGGCCCAGGGCTGGGTCCCGCCCTTGGGTCACAACAACCCCAGGCAGCTCCACAGGCTGGGACAGAGTGGCTGGAAAGCTGCCCACAGGAAAAGGAGCTGGGGGTGCTGGTGACAGGGACTGAACAGGAGCCAGCAGTGCCCAGGTGGCCAGGAAGGAACTGGATCTGGGACTTGGTGCTGCGGTCTAGTTGATAAAGTGGTGTTTGGTCAAGGTTGGACTCAGTGATCTTAGAAGTCTTTTCCAACCTTAGTGATTCTACAATTCTGTTAATTTTTTTCCCTATTTCTAGGGAATCTGGAGGATGCATAGATACTGTTTGGCAGTTTCCATACCAGAATCAAAGTACATTGCAGCAGTAATTTCTCTGAGATGGGATAGGTTAAACAAAGACAGGAAAGGAAAAAAAAAAGGGGGGGGGAAAAGGGGGGGGGGGGGGGGAACCAACAAAAAACCCCACAAACCAGAAAGAAAGAAAGAAAAAAAGAACAGGTGACTTGTCCTAAATCTGGTTGATTATAGATGATTATATCTGCTTATGGGCAAACAAATTGAAAAGGCTGTTACTGTCTCCTTTTCCAGACTCAATTCAAAGCGTCCTCCCTGTTCCCAGAACATAAATGCCAGGTTTGGCTGACTTGAGACCCAGCCACCAAGCTGTAGGTTAAGGGCAGAAGCTTGAATTTATTCTTCACAACCACTCAAGTGATGGATTTTTTTTCTTTCTGCCATGCAGTGATTCTGTCATTCTGACTGCCTCTGGGGCTCATGCTCTTTGCCTCTTCCAACTGTGCTATGTTGAAAGTTCTCACCTGAGAGACGTTGCTGGAGAAATAAACATGAAACTTCAGTGCACTTTTTTTTAATCTTAGAAATACAGAGCTACAGAAAAATACTCTTCTGCGAAAGCTGCGTTCACCACAGGTGCAAACATTTTCAGGAAGGTCACACATATATTATCTTTTTACTCACAGAAGGGCTGGAATGTATGGAGCTCGCAGCTGTCAATGCCACAATTGCAGGCTTCTGGGTAAGGATTAAGGGACAAACAATGCAGATGTCATCAGGGGACTCTGCTAGAGACGCCAGCCAGGACAGTGGTGCTGATGAATTACTCTTTGAGGAACTAAGAGACACCTCTAAATCAACTGCCCTTGTTCTTATGCGGGATTCCAACTTGGCAGACGCTAGCTGGGAACACCGCACAGCTGGCACAAACAGGTCCAGAAGATTGGTAGAGCACCTGGATGACCACTTCATGATACAGGTACTAAGAGAGCTGGCTAGGAAAGATGCTCTCCTTGATTTGCTGCTTGCCAAACAGAGAGGGTCAGTGAAGTGGAGACTGGTGGCCATCTTCGCCACAGCAACCATGAAGAAATCAGGCTTACAATCTGTTGAGAGAAGGAAAAGCACCAGCAAAACCTCAGCTCTGGACATGAGGAGAGCAGACTTCAGGCTGCTCAGGAAATCGGTGAGTAAGGTATTGAGTAAGGTATCCTGGGAAAATGCTTTTGCAAACGCTGGGGTCTTTCAGTGCTGGTCACATTTTAAGCACCATCTTCTAAGGCAAAAGAGGAGCAATTCCCAAATGTCAGAAGCCAAGCAGGTGAGACAGAAGATGGCTTGGCTGAGCAGCAATCTTCTTTGGGAGGTAGAGGCAAAAAAAGAAGGTGCAGGCTCAGCAGAAGCAAGGTCAGGTGATGTGGGAGGAATACAGAGATGCTGCTCCCCACTGCAGGGAGAAAATTTGTCATGTTGAAGATCCACTGCAGTTGAAATGGGCCACAGTTGAGGGGGACAATAAAAACAGGGGGTGGTTTATGCATTAATAGCAAAACACAGTGGAGAAATCACACTGTGCTGTTGTTACAGGATGAGGACAGTCACCTCACAAGCAGGGACATGGACATGGCAGAGATGTTTCGTGCTTTCTTTGCCTCTGTCCTCAATGCCAATGATGGATTAAGGGGTCCCATGTGCCCTGAGCCAGAGGGCAGTGGCTCTGGGAATGATCAAGGGAACTACCCAGTTCCCTGTAAATCTATAGGCCCAATGGAATTCATCTGAGAATACTCAGAGCTGGCTGATGTCATCATGAGACTTCTCTCAAGGATTTCCAAATGGACTTGGGGACCTAGATAGGTCCCAGCTGACTGGAAGCTGGCTGACGTCCCAGTTTACCAGAAGGGCAAGAAGGATGAGCCTGGAAACTCCAGGCCTGGCAGTCTCACTTCAGTGACTGGCAGAATTATGGAGAATACTCTTCTGAGAGATATTGGAAAACGCCTGAAGGAAGGACAATGCAGTCATCAGTCACAGCCAACACAGGTTCATGATGGAAAAGTCCTCCCTGTCAAAATTAGCTTACTTTTATGACAGAGTTACCCACCTACTTGATCAAGGGAAGCTGCTGATGTAACCCTTTTGGATTTCAGTAAGGGTTTCAATCCCATCTCTCAGAGGATCCTTCTGGACCAAATGTCCAGCACACAGCTGGACAAACACATCAAGCATTGGGTGAGCAAGTGGGTCATGGGTCAGCGCAGGGGTTACAGTGGATGGGGTGACATCAGACTGGGGACCTGGCACTAGTGGAGTTCCACAGGGCTCCATCTTGGGCTCTGTGTTCTTCAACATCTTCACTAACGATTTAGATGCAGGACTGGAAAGGATATTATCTAAGTTTGCAGGTGATACAAAAATTGGGAGGAGCTGTTGGCTCCCTTAAAGACAGGGTGGGCCTGCAGGTAGACATCAATGAATTAGTGGGCTGAGAAATAACTTCACCATGTGAAGTTATACAAGGGAAAGTGCTGAATTCTACACCTGGGATGGGGCAGCCCTGGATGTGCAGACAGACTGGGGAATGAGATGCTGGAAAGCAGTGCCACAGAAAGGGACCTGTGGGCCCTGGTCTGTGGCAAGCTGAACATGAGCCAGCAGTGCCCTGGCAGCCAGGAGGGACACCCGTGTCCTGGGGGCATCAGGGACAGCATCAGCCAGGGAAGGGAGGGGATTGTCCTGCTTTGCTCTGCACTGGGTCAGCCTCATCTGGAGTGCTGGGGGCACTGCTGGGAGCCACAATGAAAGAGAGATATAAAACTATTGGGGAGTGTGCAAAGGAGGGACACAAAGACGGTGAGAGGCCTAAATGGGAAGCCCCATGGAGCAGCTGAGGTAATTTTGTTTGTTCAGGGGGAGACCTCACTGCAGTTACATTTTCCTTGTGAGGGGAAGAGCAGGGGCAGGCACTGATCTCTTCTGTGTGGGGACAGTGACAGGACCCAAGAGAATGGCCTGAAGCCGTGTCGGGGCAGGTTTAGGCTGGGTTTTAGAAAAAGGTTCTTCACCCAGAGGGTGTTTGGACAGGCTCCCCAGGGAAGAGGTCACCAAGCCTGACAGAGTTCAAGCAGCGTTTGTGCCATGAACTCAGGCACATGGTGTGATTCTTGGGTTGAGTTGAACTTGATGATCCTTGAGGGTTTCTTCCAACACAGCTCATTCCGTGATTCTGGGATATAGTCCCTGGAGTGAAAACTAATTCAAAGCAGCTCCTAGAGGTGAACATGCTTCCCTGTCTGAGGCATGAGGATTAACAGAGTGGGCAGCTCATCCGCTTTCAGAGCTCAGGTGAGTGCAGCCATCTCATCCCTGCTGAATTCAGTAAGTAACCTTACTGGCTGTTCTGCCTGTGTCACTATTCCTTGGATAAGAGAGCTGCCTGTTTCCTCCAGACTAGTTTTTTTAATAGCCTAATATCTGTCTTATAAAGAGATTTTTGGCCCCTGGGAGCAGTTGTTACCTCACTGGTAACAGACGGTCACAGCTGTCTTCCCCACTGCTTTCCAAGAGTTCCAGGAGAAGTCCATGTCATGCTTTCCCTTTCTACTGCTTGCTGCTGTAGATCCTTTAATGTAATTCTGTGATCAGAGGTACATCAGGTGAATCATAGACACTAATCCTACAAAATAACAAAGGCACCCATCTACACTCTGTAATGGTGTCTCTCGTCTCTAGCCACCTCACCTTTCTGAAGTCCATCAAAGTTTGGCTAGGGATTGTTCAGCCTTTGGAGTCACTGAGCAAAAAGCAGTCTCTAGTTATTTTTAAACTGAGTGAGCTTGCACAGTAAAATATTTCTAACTCTTCCCAGAATTGTTTCTGTCCAGACACAGGCTGAACAAATACTGTACCAGACAGTGACAGCTTCATGAAAAGGTAACATTAAACTCACAAAAATACCTACCATACAGAATCCACAGTTATCTTTTCAAAAAATAAAAGATTATTCATATAAGACCACTTTGCACTTTGCTGCTCAAAAAGAGAGCAAACAGTCCTCTGAGAACTTTCCAGGAGGGCATCTCCAGCACATCATGCATCCTAACCTCTCAAACATCAGCCCCCACCTCTGTCTCATGGTATACTTTGGAATAAAGCTCTGGAATCCATCACATGAGAGGCCTGTTTGAGTCTAACAAGGTCTAAGAGTACACCATGACTACAGCACTCAGAGTTGAAAAACGTTGCAAAGGTGAACGTGAAATTTCAGTGCACTTTTTTTAGACCTTAGCATTATGGAAATGTACGGAAATAGTCTTCTGTGAAAAGTGTAAACATTTCCAGGAAGGTCCCACGTACGTTATCTTTTTGTACCTTCACTGGTGGGGCTACTTTTCCTCCTAGTTTTGCCTGAAAATACGCTCTGTCTCACATGGAGGGACCAATTGTCTTCTGACAGCTTGAACACCCAGCAGCCCGTGCCAAGGTCTGCACTGGACACAGCTGTATCACAGAATCAGAGTAGATTGGAAGGGACCCACAAGGATCATCAGCCCAGCTCCAAAGTGCATGGCCTCCACAGGGATCAAACCTGTGACCTTGGCAATATCAGCACCATGCTCAACCAACCAGCAGCAACCCATCAGCTGTGTCCTAAATCATCGCTCTTTGCAGAGGATTGAACTTTTTCTTTGAGATGTTAGATAGCAAGGACAATCTGACTTTCCTAAGGGCAAATCTGGGGAGACTTCAAGAGGAAAATTAAATTCAGTAACTGAGGAATGAGGAGAAAGTTTCAAAAACACCTATTTTCACAACCAAGAAAGTAATTTTTGAGCTCCCTACTGAAGCATCTGTTGCTCTGTGACACAGAAATTAATTTCAACCTGATGGCAGGACTTAGAGGCACACCTTTGGAGGGCATTGAGGAGCCTTGCGAGGTCTGTGAAGCCTCTGAAAGCCACCTCTGGCCAACATGGTTTTTCCATTGTAGCAAGGAGCTTTTTTATGTCTGAAGACAGCACAGGGAAATTTGCTTTCTCAAGCAACTGATCTTGACCAGGTCATCACCCTCTGCCAGGGGATCTCCAGCCTGGGAGACAGGCAGGTAGAAATAGTGCTAAATTAAATCCCTCGTCCTATACATGTAAGTCTCAGTGCTTGCAGAGGTTATTTCAAATTGCAAACAGAATGTTTGTTGTGGGAGGTACAGAGCTGCTTTTTCATCTTTTGCTTGTAAATGGTTGGGTACCCCAGAAACATTTCCAAATCTGAATGGGAGAAACCACTGTTACAGGCTGTAGAAATGTACAGCTCCTTAGGCCCCTCAGTCATGGATCCTTTTAGATGTCTAGTGCACCTCAATCACCGTCAGGTTTGCACTGAGGTACAGAAATTCAACAGGAATCTGAGTTACGCTGTCAATACTTAATGTAAACAGCAAGCAGATGACAAAACAGTAGTAATCCTTGTCCGAATAAATCCAGGCTTAACTTCTATTTACTCCAGCTTGAGCTGAAGCAACCATTAAGCTACCAGGTTCCAGATCTTATTATTGTTACTTGGAACCTAGTAGTAACCTGTTTTCATTTTTATTGAACAGTACTTTCTTGTAATTCACATCTGCGCGACAGCTCCTACTTTCATAGGAATGTTATACACGTGGTCCTTCACTTTGGCCTTTCCCTGTGTCATTTGCAGACCCATACAGCAGCTTTGGCAAGGGTTAAAGTTTGTGGCAAGGGTTAAAGTTTGTGGTAAGGGTTAAAATCTGGTTTGGGATTGGCACATGTACAGTCTGAAGATGAGTGCTGTGCTCTTGCCAGCTCACATGCTTCAGCAAAGTTCACTGGGGTCCCAAAAGTCCTGTCCAAAGTACCCCAAGGCTCAAAAACTAGTATTTCGAAGATACAGGAGAAAGGGGAAAAATAATAGTCAATTCAAAAAACCTCACTGAAAAACACTAGAAAAAGCACTCTCTTAGAATACTTACTGAAAGGTATTAAAAAACTATTTCAATTGGAAATTAGAATATTTACATGCATGTATAAGCCCTATTAGATAATCATCTTGCGCCACCCTGGATGCCAGATTTGCATCCTTTCTTTCCCTCTGTTTATATTTCTACTTCTTACTAAATACCATGCAATTTAATTTCCCTTCTCAGGCTCCTATGAGCTTTTATAGGGTTCATTTTGACTGATTCTTCTCATTGACCTTCTTTCCTCCCAAATCATCAGGTGTTTGTAACATGATGCTGGATCCATAAGTCAGGTATTCCTAAGCAGCCTTTGCTGCTACAACTCCAGATATTTTGGCACAACCCTGAATTAAAAATAAAATAAAATAAAATAAAATAAAATAAAATAAAATAAAATAAAATAAAATAAAATAAAATAAAATAAAATAAAATAAAATAAATAACATCAGAACCGGCAGAGACATTTATGCAGTCAACATGAGCACATGAGCAGATGCAAACTATGACACAGGTGGAATCATTAGATGCTAGAAAAGATACTCATCTTTTGCTTTAGAAGAACTTAATTGAAAGCTTTTAAAAGCAGTTTAGGAGTCTTCTTACTCAGTTGTTAGCTTTGATGTTTTGTTTATGTTTCACTGAATGGAATGGAATGGAATAGAATAGAATAGAATAGAATAGAATAGAATAGAATAGAATAGAATAGAATAGAATAGAATAGAATAGAATATTTCAGCTGTAAGGGACCTACAATGCTCATCTCACCTAAATGCCTAAGCACTTCAGGGCTGATCAAAAATTCAAGCATATTGTTAAGGATGTCATCCAAATGCTCCTTAAACAACTGCAGGGTCAATGCATCAATCACACCTTCTAGGAAGTCCATTCCAGGGTATTGTTCTGGTTAAAAAATGCATCTCTTCTCTAAGCTCTAAAAGACCAAGAGAGAGAAGACCCCTCCAGAATCCTTGTACAGCACAGGTATATCTCAAGCCTGATGGGAATTCCTGAATTATATCGAAATGCAAACATTACCAAAGAATGTTGATTTAAGCAACAAACAAACAAACAAACAAACAAACAAACAAAGTTTAGGCACGTAAGTACTTTGCCTTTTTGGGGTTTCAATGGGAGAAATATGCTTTTCAATAGTATTTCCTTAGACAATCCATCAGCTTCTTGGTTTTATGGGAGTGATGGTGACTCTAGGCACATACATAGCAAAGGAGTTCATTAATGCCATTTCAGGACATTAGAAACATAACCCAGATTTGGGTTTGTTACCACAACATTAAGAGAACATTTAAAAACTTAAAAGGAAGATGTCTAAAACAAGGACTACTGCACATTGATGGAAATTGATTTACAGCCATGAACTTCAGACTCTTTGGGGGTTTTCTTCTCCTTGTAAATTAATGCAAATGAAACATGTTACAGGAAGACATGAAGTCATAATTTGAGGTCTCTGAGATGCTCAGTGTTCTTAGCAAAGGCCACCTGGATGGTCAGCACACAAGGCTCCCTCCATCAGTCGAGCTGGTCCTGCCCAGTCTGAACACCTGCACACAGTGGATGCAGATAAAGTCCCTGTGGTACATATGAAAGGAAATTCTAGGACAGACTGTTTGGATTAACCCCACCTCAGGCAAAGGCAGACCCATCGGTGGGATTGTTCTTACTCAAGGACCTGGTTCCACTTGGTGGGTAATGCAGAAAGATGGAAACACCAGCTGTGTGCCACAGGGGAACCTAATCCTAAGTGAGAACTGGGTGTAAGGGCTTATTGTGTATCGAGTTTATTGATTTAGGTATAATGCAGATGGTCATAGAATAAGGGGTGGATAACGTCTTGGATTACTTAACCTAAAAATGTGTATTCTATTTCATCTGTTGAAAGCTGTTTTTTGGGAGATGTTTTATCCTTCTCTTGTTACTCCAGGGGGGAGGGGGGCAGATGCCTTCTGATAATGGCCCAGCCATTAGAGCCAGGTGGGGCAGTGTTTCTTATCTCTTTCACCACCCCTCCATCCTCCAGGGGACATCTTCTGATAATGGGCCATTAGGGCCCACCAATGACAGGACACATTCCATCATCCCATTGGGAGATGGTCCATAACAGTGGGGGAGGAGCCAGCTGTTCCCAGCTGGATAAAAACTGGGACTGAAGGACACAAGGGATCCTTTTTTTACACTGGATTCCCGGAGGAAGACCGGACCCATCTCACCACCACTGGACTTTCTACAGTACAGGTCCATCTGTACTCCACAGAACCACATCTGTTACTCCAGGAGGATTTATTTGGACTGCTTCCTACACCCTGGTGCCTGGACCAACAGGGTGCCAGGTCACGCCCCTGACTCTGTCACGGGTTTTCCAGGATTCTTTTTGCTTGCTTGCTTTTTTTTTTTTTTTTTTTACTACTACATTTATATTTTCCTTTTCTTTGAATACTCCTAGTAAAGAACTGTTACTCCTATTCCCATATCTTTGCCTGAAAGCCCCTAACTGCAAAATTATAATAATTGGAGAGAAGGAGGTTTACATTCTCCCTTCCAAGGGAAGCTCTCCTTTTCCTTGACAACTGTCTTTCAAAACCAAGACACCTTGAAAGAAGGGAAAATGAAGATCAGGTGACAGCAGGGCAGGCTCATGACAGGACTTGGTCACGGGCTGGGGATGGGGCCAGGGCCGTGTTTTCGTGTTTAGACACTGGCCCACAGGTTATGGAAGATCAGTGGGTGCCACGGCCAGGCAGGGCTCACTGGGGACACAGCTCAGACAAAGAGCAAAAACAGGAGCCCAGCTTAAAAGCAGCTTCCAGGGCAGGTGGAGATGAGCTCTCTTGCTGAAGCTTCAACAGCTCAGGGTCTGCTTCACCAAACCTTCGGGTTCAGAGGGGTTTTTTGGTTTTGGTTTTGGTTTTCCTTTGAAAATAGAAACAAAGTAATTGTTCATGTTTTTTGGCCTTGTCCAGTAGACCTGAGAAGATACCAGCAAGGTTGCCTTCTCTGTTTGCACTTTCCATGCTCTGTCACTTACAAAAATGTTTTGTTGGTACAGAACCTTTCATAGTTCCTACACTTGAACCCTCTCACACACAGTGCCACCCTGGCCTGACCCTGAGCCCCTGGTGCTTATAATTAGGAGCCTAAACTGAAGTGAGACAATGGAGTTTAATAAACTAATTTGTACCACTGAATTTGGGTGCAAGAATTCTGTACCACTGAATTCCTGAAGAGCTCTTACCCTGCAAAATCAAGCGCAGACCAGTCAATGTGCATGATTTGTGCAGACGAAGCAGTGAAGTGAGACACGGTCCTGCATTCTCTGAATGATCCCCCACTATCAACAACCCACTGTTTTGAGGTGTGATGCCACACAAATACCAAGTCCCTAACAGCCAGCCAAGAAGGGCCTTTTTAGAACACATCCTCCTCTGGAAGGTAGCTGAGTGTACCAGCAGGCTGATTAACCCAAATTTTTACAACTCTGTGAGCAGATGGACTGGATGGGTGAAAATTGCTGTTCAACAAGTAGGCAGAGAGCTGGGTTTTCTTTTATCATCAGTTTTTAGAGCTTGCTTCCTTATTCTTATGAATGTAGTGTCTGTTCCCAGTGAAATGAACCTTTAGCAGAGAGCAAAACCCAAAAGTATCAATACTCTAATCAGCAGGGAAGTGCAGAAGTCCCCAGGGTGAGTGTATAGATAGAAATCACATTTAGGGGATATTAATTACAAATTTTTCAGCTTGCATTAGTCCTGGGTTGTCCCTGATTACTTTCTCTCTTCTCTCTGTTGCTTGTTCTTGAGTCCAGAAGGAAAAGCTTTTCCCGTTATGGTGATCTTTTTCACTGGCAAGGCAGCAACAGCTGTCATAATGCAAAAGGCAGCCTGGGAAAGAGATTTAATTCTTAACTCAGTCAGTAACTTCAGATGACCATGACTTCTTTTAGAAGACCATACAGTCTTCTATTAAACTTGTAGAACGCAGAACAAAAACCTTGACTTTATTTCCAAGAAACTTAAAGCCACTTCACTCTACCAACTCAAAGCCACCTTACTATATCAACACAAGGATTAAAAAAAAAAAAAAAAATTCTTTCCATACTTGCAGATCAAAACAAGCTGAAATATTCCTTCTATGACAGAATTCCAGCTGGTGGTTTGACCACAGCAAAGCTGAACATTTTAACCTACAGAGTTTTTAGATCTTGTAATGATAAAGAAATCTGAACTGTGAGACAAGAAGGGGAACGACAAATTTTTCTGCCTTTTCTGGTTTTTCACAGTCTCTAAGTACTGTAAGAAGATAAAATCCCTGCAGACATCCCTGCCCAGAACCAGCAGCCTGCACATGGATATGGGTCACCAGCAGCCCTGGAGTCTCACCCCATGTGACTTGGTACAGCCTGCTGAATCCTGTGATGGGATCCTGCTGTGTTCAGCGGGATCTTCATTCTGCCTGTGTCTTAATTAGCTGGCATAATATAGTTAGCTGACATTCAGATCCTGGAAGAGCCTGTTCAGGCTGAAAGAAGTTCCTTCCTGTCCAATTGACCTGAAGTCTGGAAAGAAGTAGATCAGCTGTTTTCTTTTTCTGGCTACAGCAAGTCATTCAAATAAAGTGCTTTGTTTGGTGTCCCTCAGTGCCAACTAAAGCCTTCCCTGGCGGTCTGTAAGTTTTCTCCTCGATAACACTGGCTTTCTTGAATATTTATGCTTAGAGCTGTACACATGAACTAATTAAGAAAATAAATTAAGTCTATAAAAACTTGTTCTGTTAGGAGCCACAATGGTCCTGAATTTCCACTACGCATTTCTGCCCAAGTTTGTTCAGAGGGTTTGGTCCTCTGTTTTTGTATGAGTCCAGCTGAATTGTTTAATCAGGCATTATATGCAGGTGTCTTTCTCTTTCCCCCTCTCTCTCTCTCTCTCTCTCTCTCTTTTTGTTCCCCTTAGGCTTTCTTGCAGCCTACTGTTTTTCCTGCTCTGTCCTCTTCTCACAGTTTCCCATGAAGTGGTTTTGGGAATTAACTCATTTAGTTTGGCATTTTTGGTCAGCATGGCAGCCTGGGGCCAGGCAGGCTTAGTGCTAAGTCCGTGGAGCATATGCTGAACATCACCACTAGACTGTGACTCATTGAAAGGCTCCATTGTGTCAGATCCCCTTGTTGGTCCTGCAGGAGGGAATTATACCTCAGACAGCCTTGCTTTCGCCTGTGTTTAGGCAGTTTCATTCTTAGCACAGGTCTTAAAATTTTCTTTCTTTTCTGTATAGTGGAACTGGCAGTGTCTGAAAGAGTGGGGTTTTAGCAGTTAAAAAAATCAAATGGCAGGAATATGCAGTCCATACTTCCTTCTGGAACTTCACCCAGCTTTTCTGTATCTATTCAATTCAGTTTAATAAAGAATTGCATCCCCACTAAAATTGAATGTGATGGTCCAGTAACCTGCAGCATCGTGTCGAGCTTCTGGTTTCCGTGTCCAATAATGTTTTCCCTAAGGAAGGTGCAGCTCTTTTCTGGTGATGAGGACGTGCAAGCTAGAGGAAGGATATCTGTTAAAGGAATTTCATCCTTAAGCAGTACTTTTGGTCAGTGGAAAAAAGTGAAACTGAGATTTAGCCCCTGTGTAAAATCAGTGTAAGATCAGTGTGTCCAGCTGATCAGATGTCATGCTCCATATGTGGAGGTGCCTCTGTCCTGGAGGCCAGCCCACGGATTAAGGATGGATGCCTTAATCGTTCTAGCTGCTCTGTGTCTGTAATCCATTTTTTGTATGAGATCTATTGTTCTTTCCAGTTTGCAGACAACCAGATTTGATAAAAATGCTGCGTTTCTTGTGGAATGTGATCTCAGGAGAACCCTACACAGTCTCTATGGCAAAGTTAAACCAAATAAATCCCAGAGTTTCTTGCAACGCAGATGACAAAGTAGCTCAGACATGTAGATGTTGTGAAAAGATTGAGAGATCTCTGGGCTTTCCTTAGACATTTCTAAGGAAAGTGGATGACTGAATGTCATCCTGCAGCCAGTGGAAGAGCTGGATGGTGATAAACACCACAGAGGGAGCCAGGAGGGATCCGTGGTTTGTGTAGAAGTACACAAGATGGTCCAAGAGCCTTTCCAAGAGCAGCATAACTGTGACTACAACAGCAAGTCAGAGCCTGATGTGAGCCCGTGTCTGTGAAGTAACAGACCATTCTCTCCAAGAGGAAGTGTTTTACCTGCCGTGTTTTTGCAGTGACAAACACCATTTTCAAGGAATTTCCAGTGGAAGAATAAACGACACTGATCTTCCCTACCTGGATCAACAAAACATGGAGCAGAGGTGGTTGGCTGGACATGATCCTTACAAACCAGAAGGGACTGATCAAGAATCTGAAGATCAGAGACAAGCCTGGTTGAAGGAACCGTGAGATGGTGGAGATTAGGACCTTTAGAAGAGGGAATAAGGCAAGACCACCTTGGACTCCTTGAGAGCAAAATTTGTCCAGAGATCTGCCTGGAAGAATTCCATGGGATATGGCCCTGGAGAGAGGACGAGCCCAGGAAACCTGGTGGATGTTTAAGGATAATCTTCTCCAAGTTCAAGAATGGTCCGCGCCAACAAGCAGAAACCAAGCAAAGAGGACAGAGGATGAGCAAGGAGCCCCCCACCAGGCAGACATAAAAAGGAAGTGTACTGAGGGTGGAAGCAGGGACAGGTGTCAGGACGATTGCTGAGGCGCTGTCTGGCTGGAGAAATTGTCAGGAAGGCCAAAACTCATCTGGAAGTGAAAATGGCAACACGCGTGAACACCACAAGGACAACAGCAGCAAAAAGAAGACCAGAGAAGACGAGGCCCCCACTGCCCACGGGGGCAGGGAGCCCTGTGACAAAAGACACAGAAATCCTCCACGTCTTCTTCGCCTTTCTGATTGCTGAGCTTGCTCTCAGGAACCTCAGGGACAAGTGGGAAAACGCAAAGGGCAAAGTACATGTGCTCCCAGTGGAGGATGATCAGGTCAGGGAAGATGGATGGATGGATAGATGGATGGATGGATGGATGGATGGATGGATAGATAGATAGATAGATAGATAGATAGATAGATAGATAGATAGATATAAACAGAGATAGACAGATAGATAGATAGATAGATAGATAGATAGATAGATAGATAGATAGATAGATAGAAACAGAGATAGACAGATAGATAGATAGATAGATAGATAGATAGATAGATAGATAGATGGATAAATATAAACAGAGATAGACAGATAGATAGATAGATAGATAGATAGATAGATAGATAGATAGATAGATAGAAACAGAGAGACAGACAGACAGACAGACAGATAGATAGATAGATAGATAGATAGATAGATAGATAGATAGATATAGACAGAGATAGCTAGATAGCCAGATAGCTAGCTAGCTAGATAGATAGATAGACGGATAGACAAACTGTACCTACAGAGTCCATGGCCCCACAAGTGCTGGGGGTGCTGGCCCGTGTCATTACAGGCTGCTTGCAATCAAAAGGGTGTGGAAATAAGAGCTACAAGGACTGGGAGGAAGCAAGGGTCTCTCCTGTCTTCAGGAAGGGGAATCTGAGGAACTAGAGCCTGTGGAGTCTCACCTCACTCCCTGAGGAGGTGGTGAAGCAGATAACCCTGGAAACCATTTCAGGGGTGTCTGCAGGAAGGTGTCTGCAAGCAGTTTCTCTGGACTTATAAAGGGGAAAACCTGCCGGAATAACGTAATGGCCTTCCACAACAAGGTGACAGGCTTGGTGTGTGTACCACAGGGAAGGAAAACTGGGAAACAATTACTCAGAACAATGGCCAGAGAAAAACTAGGTTCCTGCTGCATGTAATAGATTCAAGAAATGTTTGCTTAGCATAAATTTGGGTGCCTGCTGGATAATTTTTATATTAGTGCTGACAGCCGCTTGCTGTAGCAGATGAAAGTATAGTGCTGCTGCCCTCTTTGTGCTTCTCTCTTAATCTGGTACTGAGTCTCCATTAGCATTTCTGGAGAAGTAAATATGTTGATTGGGAAAAGATGACTTTCTTTTAAATATTTGACATGGGTGTGTTTTCAAGACATCAAGAGAAAAATGCAAAGATAAAGGAGATGCTGTTTGTCACTGTCTGCATCTTCAGACACCCACCACTACAAAAAATGTGCTTTATTTTTAGGAAGAACCATAATAGAGCTGACTGCCACAAAGTGACATCTCTTTTATGAGTGGACTATGTTCAGCAACCAAGGTGAATTTTGCTGTTAGAGTTGAGGAAATGTTCCTGACCTTTGACCACCTCCTTTTCTGCTTGGGTCACTCTCCCTGCCAAACAAAGGAAGGCAAAAGCATGAGTAAAAACTGCTAAATTAGCCACAAATATCCAGAGTGGGACCTGTCCTGCTTCTGTCTCTTAACAGGAGCTAGTATTAGACAGAAGAACATGCAAGAAAGGCTGTCACTAACAATTCAGCTCAAAGGAGAAACCTTTTATTATTTTTAGCATTCTCATGGAGATGGCACAATGATTTTTTTTTTTTTTTTTTTTTTAATAGTAATTAGTCTTTGACAGCTTTCTGTAGCAGGGTGCCATGCTGCCAATGTCTGTTATCCAGTCCTTCCATAATCCTCCAAATCCACTGACAGTAGGTTCCATATGGGCTTATCTGCATGAAACCATTTCCTAGTATTAATATGAAATGCTTTTTCCTTTACGTTTGTTCTGTTCTGCTATTATAAAGAAGGCACCTTCCCCAGATTTATCACTCCTATTTTACCCTTCTTTGGGCCCCTCTTTTTCATCATGGGTGAAATCCTGCCTAGGCAGAATGACTACACTGACTTCTTAGAGCCAAAACTGTGTATCTTTTCCCCTTGATTCTTGAGCTTCTGAATTTCTCCTTTGAAAGAAACTTTGCTTAACACCCCAGTGCTCTGTCATTACCTTTTCTCTTCTGTTACTGCTATATCTGTCTTGAGCTACAGTGAGAAAAATCAAATGTTTTTTATAGACTGTACCATCACTGTAGTTATCTGTATTATTTGCCTGGAATAGAAAAAGATGAGTGTGCCCGAGTGGGAGGTAAAAAAAAAAGACTGTCAGGTGAGATATATTAGGAAGTATCTAAAAAGCCAAGTTAAATTTTTGATTTTCAGTGGATTTCTGTGCATTAAATTTATATGCACCCAATTATGTACAGGAACTCTTCCTGTGATTTCTTTCAGAAGTTTGATCTGTGAAAAAGCTGAGCAAGTTTAGGTGTTTCTGACAGATTTCAGTGCGTACAGGACTTCAGTGCAGATGCCCAAGTAATATCGGCATTTCTGGCTTAGTGATGGGCAACACCAAAGGACTGAATGTTCCTCTAGAGCTGCAAGTGCCTCACACTTTGGGAAGTGATCCCTTTGGGAAGTTACAGCCCAGCTGCTCCAGGGCACATCATGGGAAACGGGAACCAGCAAACCAGCAGCCTGTACCTGGAAGTGATGCGTCAAAAGACGTTTTCAAGAGTTGCTTGGGGTTTTTTGCATGATGTCGCCTTTGTGCAGAAACACGTTCCTCGCAGGTATACCAAGCTCCCAGATGAGTGGCACTTACCTTTCTCTCACCTGTGTTTCCATGATGAAGGACACCTGCCACAGGGAAAAGACGGTAACTTGAAATGTTTTGTCTTTGTAGGTGGTTTCAGTCCAATTAACAAAGTAGGCTAATTCTGGTGGATGTTTATCTTTGTGACACATCCAGGCAATCTAAGTAGGACAAAGAAGCTGATGTACTTCTCTGCTGCTGATCCTGAAGTGATACTTCAGGCATTACATGCTGACCTACCTCCATGCAAACAGTAACTATACCCTTGCCCTTAGCTGACATCCAAAAAAACACTGCTTGTGCTGTGACTAGCTTTAAGTCTTCAAAACAAACACAAAATCCATGAAGACCTAGGGAAAAATTTTCTGCTTCTTTTTTTTCCCCCCATGCATCTCCTTCTCCTCTCTTAAAGAGTACAGTGAGAGAGAAGACACTTGGCAGACAGAGAACCAGAGCCATGAAAGAAGTTCAGTAGAACATCTGAGGGCATGGCCACGTTACATGGCTTGGAGGACAACCCTTTTCCACGAGGCAGGGTTTTTTAATGAGGACATGCTGTGTTCCCCAAGCTAGAAACTTAAAAAAAGAAAAAAAAAAGAAAGAAAGAAAAAAAAAAAAGGGCAGGAGGAAGTGTTCCTGTGTGTGCTACTTCACAAGTCCCTGTCTGTCTGACATGTGGGGCGCTCTCTTTGCTCTCATAATGACAATCTAACAGTGAGGGGTCAGGGGCCCGGAATTCCAGCATTAGAAGGTTGTGTGTTGTAGCAGGGACATTGGTGGGAAGGTTGCACAGCTGTCATTTTAAGTGTATGAAAGATACAGAGAAGTAAAAGAGGAAAGAGGCAGTGCAGGTTAACGCGGTATTTTGGTAAGAAGTGGATTAGCTTCTGGTTGTAATATTGTCGTACAAGTAGTGGGGTAAAAGTCTGAATAAAACAAAATTAAAGTGATTGCCCAATGTGTATTTTTATTTACAGATTTGTCTTCTAGATTGCTTCCTTTCTTGGGAATTTATCCCATACGCTGCACTTAGGTCATGGTCATCGTAGACACAGCTTCCTCTTGGAATCTTTTGTTCTGTTGATCAGACACAAAAGAGTAGCAGGTTTAGGTTTGGTGGTTGTTTGTTGATTTTTTTTTTTTTTTTAATTTAAGGGAAATGCCACTCCAAAGGGATTTCATCCCATGCAGTGTAATAGAGCTGTGTTTTTGTTAACTGCTTGTATTAAATCCAAAGCTCAAAATGCTCTGCTGTGTCACTTGCAGTGAGTTCTTGCTTGATGCACTCCCTACAGTTCTGCCCAGCTACCATGTGTAATGTCTTGCAATTTGCCTCTAATGAAAGCATTGCCTTCAGAAAGAAGGGGGGGAAAAAAAAAAAAAAATCAATTCTTGACCAGGAGAGAGCAAGAAAGAAAGAACCCACTGCTTTTAATAGTCAGTTTTCAGTAGTTTTGGAATTTAACCTTGGCACTAATTGCAGCAGTGTTACTTTTATCTTCCTACCAAAAGCAAAAACGAATCCCGTGTCAGTGATGGCATAAATTCCATTTCAGATGAAACTCTGAGCAGCACCATTCCGGGGTAGAGGTGTGTGATCTGAAATCATTAGACTGGATTCACTCCTGGAGTACAGTTCTGCTGAACCCTGCTGAGCAATGCTGGTAATGTAACAGCCTCACAGACACACGGTGCCTCATCTCTTGTCAGAACAAGTTATACCCCACACTTTAATTCACACTAGCCCAGCTGAAGTTTGGCACGGCTCTGCAACAACCCCTCAAGCTGTTTCCCAGTCAATCAGACTGTCATTTGCTTTGTTTCTGCAGCATAACCTCATTGAGTAAAAACCCAGTTTGTGGGATAAACATCTAGAGATTTTGCCTTTAGAAAAATTGATCCGCTGATGCATCTCCACCAGTTGAAATCTTTCCCTTCTGATGCATAGGGGTGAGAAGGGAAGGAAAGTGTAACAGTACTAACATGCCTCAGAAAAATTATTAACGTGTACTGAGACAACTGTGAGGAAATAAAGTTCAACGCAACACAGCATTATCATAAGCCTCAAGTCTTGTTCATTGCAAATAATTATATCTTTCCTTTTGCACTAATCTAACAGATAATTATTATTCTATGCTAACAGCCAGTTGTATTAACATTCTCCCCAGTTATGTCCACAGATATTCATAACAACATGCTGAGTACTGTTTTTACAAAAGAAAAGATTTGCAAATCTGAGTTCTGACTTAATTTTATCTGTTCAGCGCTGGACTCACTTTTCAAATTCAGACAGGCAGACCAGTCCTGCTCTCATTAAGCTTAGTGATGATTTGAACACTGATTTCAAAGGAAGCAGCACTGGACTCCTGTCAAACATGAAATTCAAGATAAAATGGTGATGGAGGAAGGCTCTCATCCTGACTGGCCAGTCTGTGCAGCGTGTGTTTGAATAGAAGGCAGGTTACATAATATGCTTGTCCCTAAGGAGATACATATCCATTTTCTGGTTTGATTTCACACCCATCCTTTATAGCATTGTTCGATAATACATGAAAAATTCCTGAACCATGTCCTCTGCTTATGTAATAGGTGTAAAACCTGTGACTTCTTAAGAACTGGCCTGGCATGGTACTCTCCAGGTGAGGACACAGACTGTGAGGTGTGCTGCCCTACAGACAAATAAGCACCGCTGTCCCTACAAGTAACGAGCTGTACGATTTTGCAAATACAGGATTAATTTTGTTGAAAGCAGTGGCACTTACCACAGAGTCCCAGAATGGCTGAGGCTGGAAGGGACCCCTAGAGATCTTCTGGTGCAGCCCCTGCTCAGGCAGGGCGACCTGGAGCTGGCTGCCCCAGACTGTGTTCAGATGCTTTGCTGCCTTCAGGTGTTTATACACACTGAGAAGGTGTGTGTGCTTCCCTGAACAGCTTCCTGTGGGGATCATGTGTGATCCTTTTGTTGTTTTATATTTCCCAGCAAGAGAGTTCTGATACATACCGATGCGGACTGAATAAATAGATTAGAAGAAAAAAAAAAAAAAAATTTTTTTTTTTTTGAAGTGCTGTGGATTTTAACTTCGAACATTTCACATGCAGATGTTTTGGTACTGCAGTGTGAGTAAAAATATTTACAGGATGTCTTTCACAGACAAATTGTGGACTGCCACCATCTTTTATGAGGAATTAACTCTCAGTTTTGATACTCTTACTGTAAGCTCAAAATAATCAATTCCTTGCTTTTCTCATAGCAATTCTGTTTAAGAAGCAAAGCACTCATGTAAGACCCAAGACTTGATTTATGTGCTAATTGCTATTAGGACAAGGAGATAAGGCACTATTTGATAGTCCTGTCCTACCTTCAAACACATGAATGAAGCTTTTGTTTGAAGTGAAGATACTGCTTCCTGGATGCCTGTCCATGAGTGGGCTCAGAGGTGCTCCCTTTCCAAGGGACTCTTCCAAAGACTCTGCAAATGACACGGGGACTCTAGAGCAGCAGTAATAATGCACCCCACCTTACTGGGTGTTTCCATAGAAGGAGAGGTTCTTGCTGTTCTAGTAAGTTAAAGAACCCAGAAACTTCCATGCTCTTTTCCCAGTCATTGGCCAGGTGCCATCACAGAGGCACTGGTTGGGCTTTGCAAATGTCCCTCAAAGCCTGTTACCAATTTAATTGGGCAAGGTGCCAAAAAGCCCACCTGGACCGTCAAGTACTTAAAAAGCCTTCACAGAACTGCTCAGTTGCTTTTTTGGATGGCCTTAGCAGTGTAGGAGTGTTCTCTGCGCTGCATTTGCCTTATGCTTCTCTTGTTCGATGATGTTTATTATTTTTGTCTTTATTAAAACCTTTTAATTAACAAAGCGTGTCCAGAGAAGTTGTCTCACTGTTAATAAGACACTCGAGAAATTTCAGGTCAGCCCTCAGATTTGACACATCTTCAGGGGCTATTCACCCTCTGGCCATGTGCAAGACTGCATCAGAGCAGTTTTCCAAAATACTTCAGGTAGGTCTCTGTAGTTCCATCCTACTCCTAGGATAGCTGTGCAAACTTGCCTCGTGCTTGGGTTCTCACAGCAGCGTGAATCAAGGCCAAGTGGAGTGAAGCGTTCCCGTGACGTCTTTCCTGGCCGCTGTCACGTCTGTCATTCCCACTGGGCTGGATTGCCTGGAAAAGTTTACATGACGCAATCCTGGCAACACCCCCACCTTGGCAAGCCGCATCTCCAGTTGCTGTGGGAGCTCTCAGAGGCCCCCTTTTCAGGAACAGGTGTGCCGTGAGTTAGTTGGAGAGATTTAAACACAGGATCAGACTTCACGGAAGGGGGAACGACCGCGGGAGGATCCCCAGGGCGGGTACTGCTTGCAAGCAAAGCGCAGGTGATTCAGCCCTTCAGGGCAACCAGGGCTGTGCTTTAACCCCTGGCTAGTGCGGATGGAGGCAGAGAACTCTTCCCAAAGCTTTAATGCGCAGTTAGCTAATGTTAAGGAAGACTAAACGGGGCAGATAAACCCTTCTTTCTCAAGCCAAGCAGCTGTTGCATAGATCCTGCACTTGTTCCAGCCTCCTGTCACGCTCTCTCTGCCAACTCTCTGTCAATCCATCTGTCCACCACTCACTCCAGCGTCCCCAAGGACTCAGTGGTTCTCAGTTCCAGAGAGGGCACCGAGGGGCGCAGCATTTGGGCGGCTCCCAGGTCTGCTCACCCAGGCCCGTGACACAAATGGTATTTTAGCAGGAGGGCTGACTGGTGCGGGTGGATGGTGCTCGCAGCACAGGCGCTCAGAAAGGGAGAACAAAACCCTGAATTGCTAGAGCCTGCAGGTAGTGTGTCTTCAACACCAGACAGCAAGATATTTAAAGAGCCTTTGAGAGCCAGAGGTTTATCCCTGGGAACAGCTAATTATCATAAGAAAGGAAGGGAGGCTTTTCCTGAAGCAATAGTGGGACAGGGGACACACAGGCACAGAGTAAGTGCCACCTTCCAGATGAGAGTGGAAGGTGGATCCTGGAATCACCGCTTCTAATTTTCAGCACTTAGCTGTTGCTTGTTGTCCATTTTTTTGTGTGGTCCCTGGCAGGATGCTGTCTGAAGCTCTCCTTCAGCTGTTGTCCATAAATACGGTATATTTCTGTCATATATTGCTGTCATGCTTTGTTCCCTGAGGCGGTGGAATTATGTTGTGAATTATGACATAAAAGTCCAATTCTTACCCAAACTCCGTCATAAGCAACTACTTTTGCTGGCTAACCACTGTCAGTGTATGATGCAATGCCCTTGGTACAGTAACATTTTTGCTACCAGAGTTGAAAACTGCTGGATGCTCTTATTACATTACAAATCCTATGGAGACTACAATAAGCATAATCTATATTAAAATACAATACTTTCCTTCCTAAATTACTAGATACAGAGTGATTGAATGAAGGACGTTGCTGGGTACCTTGGGTAATCAATTAATATGTTTTCAATAACTGCTGTTTTGCAAGTGATATTCTATGCCTTTTCATCAGTCTATTTCCATTCGTGGCATTTGTGTCCAAGCTCTTTAATGATATTATTGTGATAGCAAGAAAGAAATTACCGTCATCTCTAGAGAATGTTGAAAGTGTTGAAGACCACAAATGGAAGGCAAAATCTAAAAATTTTACGTAAATCAACACAATTCTGTACCACCAAGTTTTCATCAGAATAACTTGTGTCAAAGGCTAGAAGCAATCCTATGTGTATGTATAAAAACTGTAAATACCCGTGTGGAAAAAATATTATTTTCTTGTCAAATGTCATCTAAATTCCAGTTGTACTGTGGTCTTGTGCTACTGCTAACTAGCAGGTCTTTCTGCATTTCACTTTAAATGAAATGAAAAATGAATGATGTGGCCTCTAACACACATCAAAGAAGGAAGCAGGGTTGCTTCAGTGGATATTCTATTCAAAAAGAAGAATGGATCCAGTTTCTAGAACTTACTTATCCTGTGCCTGGGGCTTACACCTAGGGAAGATTTCTCTTTGCTGTCACAAGAACCTGCAAACATCCTAATCAAAACAAACCCAAACCAAATCATTTTCCCCTGCTCTCGTTAGCAGGGTTGCTTTGTTGTGCTGTGAAAACAAAAAGAGAGCAGTGCAACAAAAAAACCCCGACGTGTTACCTCTTGATTTTCCTGGTGTGAGGACACTGACGGGTCTGCCTGCGACCCGGTGATGTCACTGCAAAACAAACTGCCCCTGTTAGGTTTTGAAATCTCTCCAGGATAAACACTCCATCATCACCTTCCGCTAGCAGCAAGTTTCTCGGGGATGCTGAAGAAGTGAGCCCGGCCAGGCTGAGCTGCTGCAGCGATGCAGGTGCAGCTGCATCCCCCCCTCAGGCAGCGAGGCTGGGTCCCCATTCCCTGGCTGCCCTCCTGCTGGAATAACTCCGCTATCCAGAGAGCCCCTTCCCTCCTCTGTGTCCGCAGGAGCATCCGGGACCCCAGGCCCGACACACCCACTGCCTCACGCACCAGGCAGAATAACGTTAATTACATTAATCAAGGAGTCCTCCCGGGGCATAAGATGATGTTTTGACATTGTGGAGACGATGAAGCTAGTTAGCATTCAGGCAGTAATCCCACGGTCCTTCCCTACCCACAGAAATCCTTGGGTCTGGGCGCACACCGCTCTGCACGGACTCGGCGTCCTGCCTCACGGATAATTCAGCTCATGTTCAAACAGGATGAGCGTGGAGCGTGTTTGATCTCCCCTGTTCACTCTCACTAGCCTCTGAAGCTGAAGACCTGCTTATGCAAGCGATCTGCGGGGAGCAAGGGGAGGCTGAGGTACAGCAGCTCCTGCAGCCCACTCAGTTCGTTGACAACAGGGTCATTTTTACCACCCCTCGGATGCAGGGGGTTTTTTATATATATACCCGTCTCCTGAACTCTGGTGGTGTGACAGCCACGGTTTCCCGGGGAAAGCTAAAGCACAGCCAAGTCTGATCTAGCTGTCTCTGCATCCAGACACGACTGACCTAATTATTCCAGGCGTTTGTGCATCTTGAAGCCCTGCTGGTCACAAGTGGTTAGTAACAGTGCGCAAACGAAACCGGCTCCCTACCCCCTTCCTGTTCTTGCAGGCAGCCCTTACCAGGGCACCTCTGCTGTCTCAGTCTCTTCCCCAGCACGCACCGTGGCCTGTTGCTGGATGCCCACTGTCATTCTGTATTTTGGTGCCTTCTTGTTGCACGGCTGCTTTCGGACCGCTCAGAAACGCAGCAAACCCTCTCCATTTTAGCTTCACAGCCTTCCCCGCTGTCTGCTGCTATAGCTGTTAAAAGAACTGTGTTGTGAAAGCTATTCCCCTGAGCTGTGGGATTTGAGAAAATGGGTTTCTTCACTGAATAATGTATTTCTGCGCACGGCAATACTCTTTGCGTAAGGGGGTCAGGCAGAGGACAGTGGGCAACGGGCAGATCACGGAGGGAACACAATTTGTTACCAGGATCTGCACTTACGCAGGGAGTATGAGATCCAAGTTCAGCCTCTTCTTCCGATCCAGGGGGTTGCTACAGAAATTCTGTGGCAAAATCACTAAGGTGTTGGTGGAGCTGGGACACGAAGCCTCGTGCTCTGTCTCTGTGACTAGTGCCCTGAGCATTTACGTGCTGCTGCTTGATGGGTAATTAAAGGTGCCACACAAATTGGGTGGACTCACAGTGGAGAGCACCCCTGCAAGAGCCCTGCCTCAGAACCAGAAACGAAGGCAAAGGTGTATGGATCGTGAGTCCCTTGTCCTCCGTGGCTAGAAAGAAGCAAAACCTTCCCTCCCTGCTGTTCTGCTCACCCTTCAGCTCTGTGCTGTTTCCTCTGCTTTTGTTACATAGGCCGCAAAGTCAAACTTCTTTCTATTGTTTGGAACGCTAAATTTATCTGGCACAAAAAGGAAATGTTCAGGTTTTCACCTAACTGGTAGGAATAAATGGTCAAGTGAAGAGTGAAATGGTGGGACTTACTACCACGGTAAGGAAGAGGAATTGCAGTGCCCGTCCAGCAGCCTGAGTGCTCAGATTCCCTCTTCCCCTGAACTCCACTGCTGGGCCATTCTCCAGACTCCAGTGGCCAGTGTCCCCACCCATCTTCCTTGCCAGCATCAGCTGCTGGTCCACGTGCCCCTGCTCTCCCCCTGTCTGGCTCTCCTCTCTGGACTTGCTGTGCTGTTACTCTCAAAGCACTTTCAGATCTCATTTTTCTTCCTAGAAATGTTTATTGCTGGACGTCATCGCAGGCGAGCAAGATGAGGGGTACAGCACAAGCCAGTCACCCTGTTCACTCATCTGCACCTCCTTAAGAAGCAAGTGTGAGGCAGCTATGCACCAAAGCTAGGAACCACTTTTCTGCTTTTTGGGCTTTTTTATGATTTCTTTGTGATCAGCAACTGGTTCGTCATTTTATTTTTTGTTTTGACATGATTTCCTAACACCAACAGTTGCTTCACCTTTTATATGACTGATAGGATAAAGAATCTTCTGGCAAGAAAAAAAAAAAAATTAGAATTCACAGAAACATTTAACTACCTGCTTCATGGATTTCACTCCTCGGGGTTTTTTTGTCCTCCAGTTTTTTTTTTTACTGTTTTTGTTTTACTATCACTTCTTTCTCTCCCAACACACAGCACTTGTGACCACCCTCCTACACATCGCAGGTGCCTGCTTATCACCACGCCATGCCTGCAAAGCTTCTGAATTCTGAAAGCGGCCATACCCAGAAGTGAGAAATTACAGGAGAATTCCAGAGGGTTGTTTATTTATGCAAATACTATGTTTCTGGCACACGTGCTGCAAGGAAATTACTGAATTTCCCACCCAGGCTATGGTTCAAAACAAAACAAAAAACCACAGAGATTTAAAATAACAGAATATAGCCACCTGTACTTTTTTTAATCTGCTGAAAAATGTGTTTGTCTAGCTCCTGACGTAAGTTGTGTCCCTGGGCCCATCAGCATTATAGAAAACAAGCAGATACCTTTTTCTTCCCAAAAAGCATATTGTCCTTTTCTTTGCTTAGGCATTTTGAACTGAAACTGAACTAAATTAGTCTGAATATTGTTCTGGGATACCATTAATAAGTGACATGGAGTCACAATATATATATGAAAAGTTTCTGGATTCATTCTCTCCTCCTTCTCATTCTCTCTCTTCCTTTCTTGTGTCCAAGAGGCAGATAACTGCAAAGGGAGGTTTGCACAGCCCCGAGGAAGATCGATTTTAATGGCAGATGCATGGCTAATCCCGTGCAGTGCTTTCAGATTTCAACCCCCACTTCACAGTCAGCGGCTGGAGAAGGCTGCAGAGCTCATCTGTGAGCTGATGCTCATGTCTGCTAAGCACTCCTGTGCAGCGCAGTCAAGTGGGCACTGTGCATGGCAGCCCAGGAGGGCTGGGGGTGTGACAGGGGCGGCTGCAGCATCACTGCCACCCTCTTCAAAGTGGTTTGGCTCGGCCTGGGGACAGCCCCCACCTCTGGGCTCCCAGGCTTTAGGGCTGGGATGCTGTGCACCCCAAAACTGTGTGTGTGCACCCCAAAACTGTGTGTGTGCACCAGTGCAGTAACGCTCCCCGCACTAAACCATGGGTGCTAATAAGGAAGGGTTCGTGGTGGGCTCCTGTGGGCTTCCAAGCATCTACATCCGTATGAGCCCTCAAAGAGATCCTCTTTTGCCCACCACGGAGCTCTGCACTTGTGCTCCTTCCCCAGCACAGGCTGCAGCAAGCCTGCTCATGCAGCTCACACACCCGTCCAGCTCACGGCCCCTCCGCTGCCACAGTTTTGGCAGCAGCGCCTTTGGCTGGCACACGTAGGTGCCACTGTCACCTGCCCCTGTTGCGCTCCCTGTGCCCATCAGAGGCCCTCTTAAAACATGCTTTTGCTGCATTTTCCTCAGGGGATGTTGGCTGGCTGACGGGGGCTCCTCACTTAGCTGAGTGCCCCAGCCTGGTGATCTAAAGCTGCACGGTAAAGCCACTGCTGGCAGCAGACGAGCAGGAGGGCAGTCCGGTGATGAAGCAGAGGTTATGTTTCCTGTTTTCAAGCGTGCCATTTAGTTGTCACTAAAAATGCCATTGTAATGTCAGTCGTAGAGAGGTTTTTTTCTCTGACATAAGAAAACAAGGTATCAGCCTTTCGGTGTACCATGGTACCCGCATGAGCTGTGGGGTGTTCCACGACCCCAGGATGCTGTCTCGCCTCTTGCTGTGGGCAGAAGACCCCAGACTTGGACTTGCAGGTCTTCCTGCAGGGCCAGAGGGGAGAGTCCTCGGGGTCTTCAGGAGCGAGTTGGGCTCACAGCCTGGCAACCTGCTGGGATGCACAGATCAGACAGAGCTCGAGCAGGAGGGAAACCAGGAAAACCTGGCATCTGCTTCCTGCCCAGCTTCCGATGCTCTGATGCTTCTAACAGCATCAGTGTCCTTGAGGTTTCCATGTCCTCACTCAGATTTGTTTGAGTTCTGCCAGAAGGCTCAAAGTTACTGCAGAAGAGGGATTATTCACAATCAGAAACAGCTGGCTCCCCCTCAGGACTTGTTTCCTTTGGATCTAGGCTTAAAATATGCAATTTCTAGCATCTGCAGCTTGTTTCCAGATGAAAGGAGGCAACTACAAAGCTGTGATGGGTAGAGCACAGCTGAATGCCTCAGCAAGTTGCTTTCCTGTGAAATGAAGTTCCACACACCTCAGAGATGATCCTGAAGCAGGTATGGAGGATTTTCCAAGTCGTTTTTGGACATTTTTTCACCAGTGAGGGGGCACAAGAGACGGATGGTATGGTACACAAACAAGCCAGCTGCTATCACATCTTTATTTTTTAAGTAGATTTTGGTTGTCTTGTTTTATTTGGGTTTGTGTTTGATGTTCAAGTTTTTTGGCAGATGATTTTGAGTTGCATGGATGTATGAGAGACATTTCTCTTCCCTCAAATGCCCAGGTGATGAGAGGCTTTGTATGGATGAAGCACAAGATATATGAAGTGCTACAGGCAGAATTACACAGACTGACTATCTGAAAAAAGGATAACTTGCAAATGACCTTTAAAATATATTTAAGAACAGGAAAATTATTGTGTCAGTGATTCCCAAAATGCTCAACAAAAGCCTCAGTATAATCTTGGGGTGTTTTTTCCTGATTGTTGTCAGATGCTAATTAGGGAAACAAACTGGCATTCACCAAAGGGGTCTGTATTTATTTCAGACTTAATTATGATAACCTAGAAACAGGATCAGACAATCATCCAGGGGCTACTCTTTAGCTTGTTGTTCAGCTGGCAGTAGATAACTATTGTTGCATCACATATTTTAAGATTCAGCGATTCAGAACAATCAACTCAGGCTTGCTCTTTAGCAATTTTTGTTCTTTGCAGAGATTTTTTTTTTTTTTTTTTTTTTTTTTTTTAACCTCAGAGTTCGGAGAAGATATATAATCACTCACTGCAAGACAAGAAATTATTTTACAAGAACAAATGCTGGTTGCCATGGTTTCCAAGAGGGAGAAAATCCAAGGTCGCTCACTGAAAATACTCCACAACAGTCAGCAGCGAGGATACTCCCTCAGCCCGCCGAGTAACCCTCCCTTGTCTGTGGATGAATTCCTCCCATCTCCATCGGCACGCAGCTTCCTCTTCAAGCCACAACAACACTGATAAGAACACGAAGTGAGGAGCCCGCAGTATGTCTGGGAGTAAGCAGTCAAGCCTGGATTTACGGTCCTGCGGGATTTCACAGCTGGCTGCTTTCTGGCTCCTCTGTGCATCTCCTGGAAAAGCTGACCTACCTGCTGCGTCTGCCAGCCAGAGACTTGCAGGTGCGACCGTGGAACTCCCACCTGGAAAGGGCAGAGTAACCCCACATGGATGGGCTGGCACCTGGTCAAGCAAATGGAAAAAGGGCCAGAGACAGGACTCTGCATTTATAGTGGTGCTGGGGGGAAAACAAACAAAAGTCAAAAGCTACATTTCATAGGTTACTCATTTGAGTCTGAAGCACAAGAAAAATTGTGATTCTTTCAGCGACTGAGGTTTACAGCTCCATAACTGCTCCTGAATATCTTAGTACTGACCTGTGTGCAGGTGACAGTAACAAAGACGAATGAGCAAAATCCATCTCTGTGACCCTTCAGCATCCCAGCCAAGATGCCAGAACTTTCTCCTTAAATCGGACCTGCCAGGACAAGTTAATTAATAGATAATACTATTCAGCAGTTTGAAATGACAAATTTTCATTCTGATGTGAATTTACAGGGGCAGGCAAAACCGAGCCTTTTGCCCATGTTTTTTTACAAATGCAAAATCTGCGTGCACGTTATGCCATGACAAACCACAGTTCACTAAACTTGACCCATGAAAAGTAAACGCAACCATCTAAGGTGTGTCCAAAGCCTTATTAGTGTAGTAAGCATATTTCTTGCTTGATGGGGCGTGTATGTGGTGCCTCAGTTACCAGTGCCACAAAATCAGCGACTCCTGAGTACTTGCTAATTTCCGTTTATGTCAATTTAAAAACAACAACAACGCATTAGATTAGAAGTGACTGGGGAAATGGCCAAACTGAAGTGATAGAAATAACATTTTGCAGTGTGGACCGTTGGCTGCACTGTGTGCACAAATGCAATTCAAATTGCCGAGCCACCATCTCGGCGACTGAACGTCTTGTGCAGGGGGAAAAGTCTTTTTTGTTAGGGCACTGGGGACTGCAGAGGTGCCAATGCAACCAACCCCTTTTTTTTACAAGGTTCCTGGATCCAGAAAGGCAGGAATCCTAGGAGTGGGACTGGACCTCCTGCTGCTAGTTTGTTATTCCAATCAGAAGCGATCAACACACAAGTTAACTATAGAGAAAGGGAAGCACAGATGGAGATTCAAGGGCCGAATTTCACAAAGGATTTAAGGACCCGAGCATTGTTCAAGTCTTGCTTTTGGCATCTGAATTCCCAGGTATCTCCCTAACCCTTCAGCACAACTATCACCTCGACGGAAAGCCTGCTGCTCTCACGGCTCCGCGGTTTTGCCATAAAGCTGCCCCAAAGCACAGAGCAGCTCCTGAATTTTCGTACTCTTGCCCTGTTGTAAACTGTTCTTTAATTCACTAACACTTCACTCCCCTTGAGTATTGACATGTCTGAGCCTGCCTCCCAGTCTCCAGAGGCCTTTATCAGAAGTACAAGTAGAAATTCCACAACTGGTAAATATTAAGAAATGCTCCTCATCTGGCAAGTCCGTGCACCCAATAGCTGTGACCCTGGCCTGGGAATCTGAACAACACCACTCTCTGTTGGTCTACCTCTGGCTCATTATCTGTCCTTGAAGGAATCATGTTGACCTCCCCACGTCCTGGTTTTCCCAGCTTTCAGATAACAGTGACACGTTCCCACAGTGAAGCTATCAGGTCGGAGAGTGCTTACAATTATTTCTCTGCGACCCCTTTGTGAAAGTCAGAGGGACCTCTTCTGCAAGAGTTCAGATGCTGACCCCTCTTAATTTCCTCACATAAGTGTCTTTTGATCTCTCTTGTCTATGTTTTCAGCCTCAGGTCTATATTTTTGAGTGAGTCAGATATATGGGGTTCGACTTGCCATATCCCCAAAAAAGCTATTTGGTCATGAAATCTATTTTATATAGATATAGGTGCTCGAACTGAATGTACATATTCATAACATTTGTACAGGATTTATTTTTAAAAAAAAAAAAAAAGGAAAGAAAAAGAAGTAAAAAAAAGGAAAAAATTAAAAAGAAAAATAAGAAAAAAAAGGGAAAAGAAAAAGGAAAAAAGAAAATATTAAAAAAAAAAAGAAAAACCGTAAATATATAAAAAATATTTTGCCTATATATTTTTGGTTTTAAATACATTACATCTGCCTGTGGATGTGAAATACTTAAAAATATGCCCCTCTGTTTAAAACCAAACTTTTCAATATAGAAGACTAGTCTGCGCTGTTCAGCAGTACCAGGGCAGTCACATGATTTAGAAATCCTTTGAAACAAAGAAGAACACATTTCAGTCTGTCTGTGTAATAAACCAACAAACTATTTTGATCATATATATAGAAATTACTATTTTAGCATAAACTTTTTTTCCCAAACTTTAAAAGAAACAAGTTTGATTTCCTTAAGGAGTCTGCAGGGAATCTGTGTGTTAGGCATTGCAATGGTACCTGCTATTCCAGCAGAGCTGGTAATTTCCTTCCCTCTCCTAGTACACATATCTAAAGTGAAATTCCTGCAGTTTTCCGTAGCTACATTTAAGATATCTATCAGTTTTCTGCTCACTAAATCATAGTTTTTTCTGTGTCAGGCTGTACCACAGTCTGATACAAGCTGAGCTGAGGAGGGGAGGGGCACATGTAGAGACCATCATCACAATGTAATGTTCTTAGTTAATGTTTAAAATACCACTTAGGTTGTCTCTATCTTTCCCTTCCACATTGTTCCTGTGGAAGTTCTCATTTTCAAAGTCTCAATTTTCTCTTTTTCTTTCATGCTTGTCCTTTTCCTGAATTTTTGTTTGGCTGGGCTTTTAAAAAATCTTTTTAAAAGCTTTGCATTTCACAGCTTAACTTTCCTTTTGATTCAGCCTCTCCGGTGGAGTCTTCTCATTGCAAAATTCCCCTTTCCCAGCATGTACATGTGCACAACCCATGGCACTCCCTGTGCCTTCCTCTCTGCGTATTTTCCCGCTTTATCTCCAACTTTTCCCTCCCCTTGTCCTCAAGGCCACTCCGTTCCCCCCAGCAGCACCTCTCATCCCTCCTGCAAGCCCCAGCCTCCCTGCTGGTGCTCGCCCACACACAAGAAAAGGGCCTGTAAGGAAAATATAAGCAAAATTTCCAAAGAGATATATAGGTGTGTACATGCTTTTAGTATTTTCCATCTTCTGACTGATCATCATTTGCTTACTACCTACATGTGCTAATCTTGTATGAGTTACAGCTGTTTGCCAAAAGTGCTCTACTACCAAGAAAACAACTTTCAGTGCGGCAGTTCAGTGATTAAAAACAAAAAGTCTCCCACACTTTCACAGTAAGAGTGAGAGACTACATCTCCCAGCACAGCCTATGGGCATGAAAAAAAGTCCCACTTTCCACCCACCCTCTCAGCAAGAGCTACAGAAATGAAGGTGCTTTTCTTCATCCCACTAACTTACTCTTGTTCTCCATGGTGGAATTCATGCCGTCATTTTCATCCTTTAGGTTTTAGTCATTTAGGTGCCAGTGTAATTTATGCCTTCTCTGATCCTACTTTTCTCCCCTGGGGGTGGCTCGGGAGAGGAGTTTGCACGTGCATGTACACACTGCATATGCATGGAAGATGGTTTTGTGAATTTATCTGTGTTGCATCTAAGAGTGAAATAAAAAGACAGGAGAGACCATCTGGGTCTGACAATTTTATTGTACTGATCGTTCACCCGTTCTTGTAGGGGAAGGCTGGCACGATGCCCTGAAACAGTCGTGAGCTAATAAATATCCTCTGATGTAATAAAAAGGGAAATGTGTTTTCGGTTCCTGCTTCCTACATCAGAAAGACACATCATGTGGACCAAATCTAATTATATATAAAAATAAGGAAGGAGGAAAAAGCCAGGTAGATCTGCTTTATGTCATCTCATAATAAAGGAAGAATTTTTCCCTTTCTGATCACAAGTCAATTCAGAGGAGTATATCATATTAATAAAAAATCATAAACCCACAACAGTAGTGTAATCTTTTCATATTTGTTTCTTAACTAGAGTTTTGTTCAAATGAACTTCAGCTGATTTTAGAGCCAGAATACAAAATCCTTTTGTGCTTTACACAGAAACATTTTGGGATTATGATAAGGAAAAAGATTAAGCTACCGGGATATAAGGCATGAGCAAAATGAGAACCAATCTGTGACCGTCTCCTGTCACACCTCATGTGAATTGTAGCCTGGTAAAGAAGGGCTGTTTCTGTGATCCAGGCCCTGGGAACTCCTGTAGAGGCATGGAAACATCACCTCTTTAGTTGACTTGATGATCTCATATCAGACCTCAAAATCCTGTTCCATCATTTTATCCTAGATGGTGAATTTCTGAGATGTTTTCAAGACTCACTCTTTCACTGTTATTTCAACCAACCACTGTTGCTTCCTCTAGCAGCGGGTCTTTTAAAAACAATCCTTCTTGCCCTGTTGTCCAAGAACACACGTGTTTCTGGGTCCAGAATCCAGGGGGACTTGTGGAAAGGTGAAGGAGGGAACCCCCATCGCTGCTATCCCAGCATTATCCTGATGTCTGATGTGGGAGCTTGGCTGTTCTTGCCAATGCTGAGTTCATTCCTGTGAGACGTAAACAGCATCAATAAAAGGTTAGAAGGTCAAGATGCTGTGAGGGAACATTGACAGAAACAACAGGAGGAAGCTGTGGAGCAGTTAAGAGCCTCTGAAAGACAAGCAAGGACATGGAAAAAACCCATGCTTTAAACCTATGCTTAAACACTGTTTTAAACAATGTTTTCGTACTGTTTTTATGCCCATGGATATGTGAAGCCTTCTGCTGGTGGTGCAGATCAGCAGAGCCCAGGAATTCACCAGGTTTTCCCAAGCAGGAGCGCCGACCCTGTAGTGGGTGGGTGCCCTGCCATTATCAATAGACAAAAGAAAGGGTCAGGAGGCTGCCTAGAGACTGTTTGGGAGCAGCTGTAGTGGGTTTGGGTCACAGGTTTATCGGTGTTTTAGTGTCCTAGACCTAGCAGAGGCGAAGGCATTAACCAGCACTCATCATCTGCCCGGTGTGGGCATTGTGAGAAGGGCTCCTGGGCTGTGAGCTGCTCCTCTGAGATGGGCAGCCGTGGGGACAGCAGCAGGGTCCCTGCAGAAGCCAGGGGAAGAGGTCTGCCATCTGGTTCCTCTCTTTCCTGGCGTGTCCTTTGTGCTGAAAATTCAAAGAATGGCTGCTAAGAGCAGCCCTCTGGGTGCCTCACGGGAATCCCACCCTACTGCCACATTTCACTGCCCTGCGGCCTCTTGCCTATGGGTACAAAGCAGAACTCATGGCCCAGACAATCTCCTTTTGTCTCACCCTTCTACAGGCAGCTGTTTTCCTCTTGACTCGCAAAGGACTTAAGCTGGCATTTATCCTCTGTAATAAAACAAGAAATGTGTCCACCTTGGCCTCTGTCCAGAATTTTGTCCAGGGGCAGTGAAGAGATCCGTGGTGGGTACAGCTGGAGGTCAGGCAGTGGGGACGGGGAGGAAGGCTGCTCATAAGACATTAATTGCGCTGTATGCAACTCTCTCATGTCTTTCCTCTCTCTTTCATGCCCATATTTCTGAAAGGCCAATAACCACCTTATTGTTTCCATCTCTACAGCAATTCCATTCTTTCTGTTGCTCTTTCTTCAGCACATAACTGATCTACGAGCTGGAAGCTATTTGGCCTTCAGTGCTCCCTTGGAAGCATTATTTGGTTAATGCTTCAACAGAAATAGAGGCACTTGTGCTTGATCTTATACAGTTTGAGATTTTTCTCTGTCTGACCCGCTTTCTTCTGGAACAGAGCCTCAGCCTGAAGTGCCGAACTGGAAGGACACAAAGACCTGAAGCAAATGGAGTTAGGATACGTCTGATGAAGACGAAACAAAACCAAACACAGACACTCGTTGTCTGCGTGGTTACCCCTTCCTTCTTCTTGCAAATAATAAATGTGCCTCCTGTAATTTTTCTGCTTTTCCTGCTGTCTTTATTCTGGCCAGTTCATAAGAGAGCTGCCTGTCACTGGGGGAAACAATGGTGCGCACTCCTTGCTGGCACTGTATGGGACTTTCTGTTTCAGACAGAAACCAGAGAGTAGGTTTACGTGACATTGATCTCACACCTACCTTTTTGCTGTCTGTACTTTCTCTGCTCTGCCTGCAGCCTGCCACTCTTCTCCACTGCACCGGATTATGTTGAGCTGGCTAAGTGACTCTTCACCATCTATCTCCCCTCAGACCACTAAGGTTTGAAATGACAAGAGGTTTTGTTAAGAAGATGAAGGATTCCTCAAGATTCCTCAAGATGCTCCACCTAGGCTCAAAACCAAAAGCAAAGGGAATTGAATAATTAGTGTTAGCCTGTATATCCATGTGAGGGTAGAGAGACTGGGCTGAGTATGGAAAATCACGTCACTCTGTATAAACACTAGCAGCCTGCTCATATCTGTTGGAACAAGTTCACTGAGGTCATGGACTAACTCATAACATTTTCCTATTCCATATTGAAATTTCATTTTTTTAAAAAAATAAATAAATGTACATACAAGTGTGTTTCCAGGCCAAAAAAATACATTATCTCTGGGTTAAGAAACTGGAGAGCTGGGAAAGGAGAACCTTTGTTCTTGTACCTTTCTTATTATACCAAACAGATTCCTTCTACTCCCACTTTACAGGACTTCTTGCGAGATCTTGATTCATCCTCAGTTAAATGCTTTGTCTGTGCTTCTTACTCTCTCTGCTGTCTAGAAAATGGGCTAAAGTTTCAGGAAATCTATGTATAATATCATGAACATCGTTGGCAAATGAGCCAGAAACTGACACTTGCTGGGTTGAATGTTGCTGTGAGGCTGAGCGCAAGTACCAAACACTCCTGTGCATTTTTCATGGCTCATGTAAACAAAGTTAGCGCTCGCATCCATATTGCCATTCCAGGCAAGCTTTCAATTAATATGGATGCCCTCTCACATTAAAATCTCAAAGGCAACTCTCCAGGAAAGTGTCTGTTCCTACATTCGACTCCCTCCTAGTTACTGTAATGACTCTAGATTAAGATGTTATCAACCTGAAATGCCAACAACATTGGCAAGCAGCCAATTTGGGATACACGAGTGAATTTGGGTATGAATAAAACTGTTTAACTTAAAATCCCCCATGCTGGGAAGAGAGGGAAAACAAATAGCAAGCCTGCTGTGCAATAAATTCCATTCCACTGGGTTGCTGCACAGAGAGAACTGGGTGCATACTTATCATTTACCCTCTATGCACTAGGTCTGTTTCATTTAATATTCTTTTCCTGTGGCCTTATCTTCTCTTAGAAGCCCCCATATTGTTCTGTTTTATTACAGTTAATGAAATATGACTCTTGCAGTGATTTGGAACAAGGCATGAAGCCACCATCATGACTGGAGGACCGGGACATGTGGCTGGAATGATTGACGGGTTCCCATAGAGAGTCTGCCAAAAAAGAAGCTCTGTCACAGCCCCCCAGGGTGGACAGGAGGGGTTGTTGTTCACAGGGCCCTGTCACAGTGCTCTGTAAATCCATACTGATTCATACTGGCCTGTGTGAAGTACTTCACCTGCAGCTGCAACGCCGAGGTGAAGCATGGTGAAATATCTCAGCATTGCGCCAGAAGGATCCTACTGCCCCTAGGGCAGCAGCTCAGCGCTCAGACAGAGTGTAACCCAGCTCCCCACACCAAACTGCCTTTGCTCCAGCACCACGCAGTAGGTGTCCCTGGGAAGTGAAGAGGAACTATTTTTTTTTCAGGGATTCATCTCCATGAGTCTTCGCCTTTAGCCAGAGTCATCAGTCTGAAAATCAGGAGTCGTTCAAAACACCACATAAGGATGAAAATGCAACTATCTTGTAATGAGTCTGACATGCTGTTCTTGCATCTCCTGCAGTCAGCAGGAAGCAAGAGGGTTTGTGGCTGTGTATAAATTACTATTTAATCATTGCTTCAACAAAGATCAGGTGTGTTTACTTTGTATGAAATATGTATGATTTTGTGTCACCCTTTTTATCTTATAATAAAGGCTGAAGGGTAAGTTCTGAGTTGGGCCCTTAGAAATATCCACTCAGCCTTCAGCATCAAATTCATCTCTGACATAAGGATGCCACTCGACAATCCTAGGATCCTGATGGTTTTGTGTGTAGTTTGGTATGTATCCTGTTCCAAACAGAGCCCCAGCCTTCCCTGATGTTGAACTCCTGGAAGCTGAGCAGGCTCTAGTGAGTGTGCATGGGTTTGGTACAAATCCTGCTAGACCCATGCCTGAGAACAGCTTTATCTGCATTATGAGTACAGGAGGAGGCAAAAAAAAAAAAACAACCCCAAAAAACAGCCTGCCAAGTTGATGCAGCTGTGCTGTGTAGGAGTTTGATTTGCCTTTGTGCAGATGAATTACACAGCCAAGGAATTTCCAGCTCTTGGCACAGGCTGCTGAAGCATGGATAAGCTTAGTATTTCTCCACTTCCAGCAAGGACTATCCTTATGAGTTGGAAAAATGCAATCTAGAGGGGAATCCAGAGTCTGCCTCTGAGTCTGACTCACAGACTGGAACTGATTCTCACTTAAAAAGAGGTAGAGCAGTCCTTTCAACACCAAACAATTAGCTCTCCTCCCAGAACAGTGCCCATTGCAGTTGACTAGTCTTTATGCCTTGGGCAGGAGAGGTGAAGTCTGCTTCACACTCATTTTCTGGTTCACCTGTGACTTGAATTGGCACAAATCCTTTTAAGCACCTTCAGTGAAGTTGTGTTTTGCTAAATACTTGAGGTCAATTAATATCTCAAAGTAGAAGCTTCATTAAAAATCTACCTGTCAAAGACTACTTGTTTTGTCTGTGTTTCCTTTAGAATACACTGGCTCTGTGTTCAACAAGCAGTGAAGGATTCATGTTCAGGGTCTCATACAGTGGAGAGAAAAGGCAGCTCAGTCTTGCTTGTCATGATGTGTTCTGCCTAGCCTGTGCCAGTGCTTCAGACAAAGAAAATATTGGAGTCAACTAAAACCTTAGGAGTTGTGGAAAAATAGCTGTGGACAAATACAGAAGGATTCAGCCAGTTGTGGAACTTACTATCCTCAATTTGATCTATCTGCTTCACAGATCTGAGGATTGATTATGTGTGAGGTTAAGTATGTGTCATCTATGCTAATCTTCAGTTTGCAAAGGAAAAATTAATTGCATCATACTCAGAGGACAAAACCTCTCTGGCACGTTGATGTCAGCAACGACTTGAATCTTGCTTGTTCTAGATATTGTGAATTTTTTTCCTTTCTTCTTTCCTTTCTTAGAGGGGCCCCATGTTGAATAGTATCTTCTGATGATGATGCAGATAAAGCAAAGATTCTTGTAGTTTAACTCAGAGACTGAATTCCCAGGAAGTATTTATATCTTGGATGACTAGGATGTTTTGTTGAACATGTCACACTAACACACTAATGCATGCTAACAATCCATTGAGTTCATAAAGTTTGAAAAAGCACTAACAAAGGACAGATGATGCAAGAGAGGGAAAAAAAGGAGCAATTTGTTTTCTCAATACAGTTGATGGGTGCTTGGAAATTAAACATGACATACTTGCTGGAAGCCAAAATCTTCCATTGTCCTGCTGATCTCCCTCTGTATTTGCTTTCTTTTCCCTATTACAAACGAAATGTTGGAGGAACTGGTATTTTTAATAACTTACTCTTGTGTCATTGTTCTACTGAAATCCTGCAAGGGTTTGAATATTTTCCTTTGCCTGCTTAGGATCAAGCCGTTATATTCATGTGCAAGCTGGGATACAAGGGAAGCAGGAAAAAAATGCACTTACCAGAACCACTCAATAAGGACAGAAGCAATGCCCAAGTCCTTCTCCTCCATACAAGCCTACTGAAGCCTTCACGGGAGCATCCCTAGGGAAGAGAAGAACCTTGACACGAGGAAGAGATTGGTTCTGCACTACATAGCTTTAGTCAGTATCAGGATAAAAATTAATTTAGCAATAGTGCTTAGGACAGCTGACTGGCTTACAGATGCCTTCCCCCTTCCATTCTATTACTTATGGCTGCAACTCTTACCCATTTGGAGACTCAAGTTGGTAGAAAGTCAGCAGGTGGAGTCTGCCAAGCAAATTCCCCTCTTCTAACAAAACGCTGACTGTGAGGCGATTGTGGATTTGGTTTTTGCTTTGCTGTTCGTTTGTTAGTTTGTGTGTGCGTGTTTCTTTCATCAGAAATAGGGAAGAGTTCAAATTAAACAGATTCAGAATTGAGAATTTGCTTTACTAGACGGAAATAATGACTGAGTTAGAAATGTTAGCCTAAAGCAACTCAGTTATTTTTGTTCAAAAATCTAGCTGCATTGTGAAATAGAGAAAATTGCCCCAGCCTGCCTAAGAAATAAAACATTCATAGGCTTAGACTAGTATAGGGCCTCAGTTACTTCTGACAGTGTATAGTGATAAACAGCTTTATTGAAAACTACTGACAAGTACAAATGTTGCAAGCCACTTTTCTATGTCATGTGCATTTTAGATATTTCTCCATGACTACATTGGTGAATAGAAATCCATCCTGTTCTTTCCAAAACTTTTACATTTGATACCTTAGTGTAAAACCTCCTAAAAAGGCTGCATGCTTCAGAGGCAGCACCCACAGCTGCCTGATTGTGGGGCAGCATTTTAGGGGCAGCACTTTGCAGGTGACCTTCAAAGGTGTGATCTTTATGACTATTTGTTGAATCTACATTCCCTTGTTTAAGGCAGCTGGTTGTGGCATCCCAGCCTTAAGGGGAAGGAACACCCAAGTCTCAAAGATTCTCATGGCCAAAAGGAACAACAAATTTCAGAAGGTACACAAAACCCCCAAAATTTCATTAGTAAATTACACAATGGACTTGGAAATTGCTGTGTTAGTTTCTGACCTATGTAAGCACAGGCCAGTGGGTTTAAGAGAAGGAAAGGCAGGAAAGGCAGGAAGGAAGGCAGGAAGGCAGGAAGGCAGGAAGGCAGGAAGGAAGGAAGGACGGAAGGAAGGAAGGAAGGAAGGAAGGAAGGAAGGAATGAAGTAAGGTAGGAAGGAAGGTCGGAAGGAAGGAAGGACTGTCGGAATGAAGGAAGGAAGGGATTCAGCAGTCCTGCTGGCTCCAGCACTGATCCAGCTGATGGCATTCCCAGGCTCCTGGAGGTATAACCTAGGCTTGTTGGGGGTACCTTTTTATAGACAGGTTTTCCCGACCCTGGATCTAAGTTTTTTGCTTTATATTCAAATTATCATCATGCAAAATTCATTCTTTCAGAGCTTTTGGGAATTCTTTATATCCCTGCTTCAGTCCATTTCTCTGTCTCATTCCTGCACTTGAGTGGTACCTGTACTTGTTCTTATCTGTAGGAGCCATAACAAGGATGTTTGTCCCAGAAACATGCTGCCCTACCTCCACATATCCCCTTTTCTAGCCACATATTGTTCTTGCTTGCAGTTTGTTATTACCAACAATTCTTGGCTGCTTCCACAGTCTATTAGTGTTTGAGACATACACATCAGCCTCCTTATCTTCTAGGCTTCTACTGGAATCAAACCTCTGTTTGATTCCTTGCTTTATTCTTTTCTTACTGATTATTTAAAACCATACAGAGAACAGTAATCAGTGAAGAGCTAAACTAGGCACCTATTTGAACTGCAGTCTAATCCCATCTGCACTGATGGAGGCTTCCAGTGCATCTGGGTGAGATCAGGGGAGGGGATCCTACAGCCTTGTATCCCAGTCCCATGCCTGCACAATGCAGTCCTTCTTTTCTACTGTCTAGACCTCCTTGATTACTTACTTGGATCTGAGAGCTTTGACTTAAATATTCTTAACACATCAGCAAAGGAGCACTCTGGGAGGTTGTTTGAATGGCTGTTTAGAAAACTTGGAGCAGAGTTTCTCTGTGGCACACTATACAAACTGATGAATCAAGATCTTTGAATCCCTTATCTTTTCCACAAATCCCCCCCTGTGTCCCCTCTTCTGTTTGCACCCTTAAGTAAGATTATTTCTTCATCATAATTTAAGTGGTTACTGATTATTAGACTATAAATCTGAACTGAGTACCCTTGCTCAAATACATGAATATACATGTTGATGTACACAGGCAGCAGATGCTTAACTTGTTTTCTTCACTTCATGAACCTCTGTCTGGAAACACAATGCAAAACATCCAGGGCAACAAGATATGCCTCCAATGTGGAGCAAATCAGGTAAAATCAAGCTAGACAGAAATGTTCTTCTTCTGTTGCTATTTCAGTACGCTGTTTTCTTCAGCTGAGAACTTGTGCACAGGAGTAGATTATTTCTTTTAATGATGATCATTAACATGGGAGACAGTTTGTCCTTCTCAGAGAAGGGACTCACTGTTTGTGGTCAGGTTTTCTCCTTTTCCTTGCAATTACCAAAAGTAATGATAAAATTGCACAGTTGTCTATCTGTGACTCTGGACATTGAGTGAATGATGAAGGGCATACGCTGTACATCTGACTTAAAAGGATGCTCAGATCACCATGTTGTATGGGAAATGGTAGAAGACATGAGTGCTAACTGAAGTTAATGAAGTTGTAGCACAGTGACTAAACTATGGAGCTGGAAACTATGGCAATGAGGGAATGGATCTATCTTTAGCAGAGAGTAACATGCAACATAACTATCATGCATGCTACCAGTCAAATATTTAGATTTCCTACACAGAGAGGACCAGCAGATCATGTCCTCTCCTTTTCTGGCAGAAAGTACTGAGTCCATGCAAAACAGCACCTGTGCCAGTGAAATAAGCACCAGCATTTCACATAAATTTATGTCTGAGATGTTTCTTTAGTTCACTGAAGTAGTGGGGGTATTAAAGAGTACAGAGAAGCACAGTTAAAAGGTCAGTACGCAACAGAAGCTGCTGTAGGGGCTGAACCTGTCAAGGTCTGTGCAGACAGCCACAGAGCCTTTGGAGAAGGAGTTATCATGAGAAAGGTCTCCCAAGCCCTGTGAGTGACCTTTCTGTTTTCTGTGGCTTTGCTTCTCCATGTCACTTGTAGGAAGTATGTTTTAATCACTTATAAGGACGTGGATCTGTTGCTTCTCAGACGTGGCATAGAAACATGTTTTCTGCTACCACCCACATACTTTAACTCATAGAGTCCTCACTGAATTCATCAGGTGTAAATTGTGTAAATTGTACAGCAGTTTCTGTGCATGTTGTTTGCCTCATTCCATGGTTTATCACTCCAAGCATTTTTCCAGACTTTCTGAATTCCTCCTGAGGAGACTATCTTTCAGTAACAAGACCAATATCTATGGCAACATTTAGAGGTTATAAATTCTCCCTGGAAAGTTAAAGACATCTTGAAAATGGGACTCAGACTCATACTGATAGACATGTATGACTGTCAGTGCTAAGAACCACCAAAATAGTTTTTAAATGTGGACTTTCTGCATTTTTTCTAATAATTTCATTAAAACATATTTTTCCTGTGCTAGTCTAATGCTTTATGCTCTGGATTTTTTCGCAGAGCAGAAAAACAATCTACAGAAATTTTATTGTGTGTATCACTGCAACTTTATCCAAAATGTCAAGACTAAACTTTTCTGTGGGACAAAACTGGAAAGATCCAAAGTATAATTATGGATTAATATTAAATTTGACTGGGTTTAAGTATCCTTTAGCTATTAAATAACTTGGCAAGTTAATGTCATATTTCAAAGTACTTAGGAAGGCTAGGAAAAAAAAATGCAGGGTCCCTGATTTCTGCACAGAAAGCTGAAAGGAGATTGCTGGGGTAGATAATCCTCTTATTACATTGCCAAAATTATTTCAGGAATTGTTTTATTGAAAAAATTTGGCCTAGATTTATTCATGTGAAAGGTTTTCTGTATCTGTCCAACACTATCCAATTGCAGGTAGTGAGATATCAAAGATGGAGACAATAATATAGTCTTTCATGAGCTTGCTACTAAACTTCAATCATCCATTCACTTTGCAAGCTATTGATAACCTAGACTTAATGTATAGTAACTTTGTGACTGTCTCCAGAAAGGTTAATGTACGAAAACTTCTGGAGAAACTTGAACATTTAATAGGAAAGGAAAATATTCTGGGAAATGTTAAACAATAATTTACAATTAACCAGGTCCTTCTAACTTTATGGGAAATTGCAGCACATAGGCTTTGGTGACACACGGACATCACTAAGACATCTGGAAACCATTTAATTGCTTAGCTGTATCAGCCACTGTTGCATTGTGCTGTGCGTTGTTTACTTTCTTATTGTATTTTATGTTATTTATATTTGTTACAATGGTTTGTTCCGCACCACCCTTTTCTCCTGAAGAAATGTTGTGTTCCAAGGTTTGTCCCTGCCCCTCTTCCCTGTCAATCCTCCCATATTCCTCCCAGTCCCCTCCTACGGGCCCTGCCTGTCATTTGATTGTTCCTCCCAGCTTCTAGAAAGTTCGGGTAAGGGCATCGAGTGATAGGGCAGAAGCCAAGGAGGTTCTTCCCTTTATGTTCTCATTGGTTTATTTGAATGTCCCTCCAACCCTGTTCCACTCCCACCTTGTCCCTCATTGGATATTGGTTTGTCTCCTCCCTTAGTCCCTCCCCTGCATTTAAGCCCAGGTCTCCTTGCTGGGGCGCTCTGCTGGAGTTGTGTCCCTGAGGCTTGGATGTCCCGACTGGGACTGAATAAAGACCTTGGACTTTGCCCTCCAGTTGAGTCAGACTCCTTCCTCCCCCGTCGGCGTGGTCCACTCCCGTGTGACGAGGGGAGAGTCCCCTTAGCTGCTCCTCTGGTTCCCAGGATCTGGAGGAGTGTCCCCGGCATGACCGCGGTGTTGCGCTAGCTCGGGTGGACAGAGACACCGCTCCATGAAGGACACTGCATCAAGCCACAAGGTGTCTGTCAAGCAAATAAAGTGTGGGGTCACTCAAAGTAAGGATACAGAGAATAGGATGTTGGATATCATCTTCTGTCTTTACCAAGGCGACACGCTACTGCTAAGCAACAACAAAATTGGCCTTATGGACTGCAAATAAAGGCTGACATAGACTGAACATGCAGCTTGCTCTCCACACTTTATTATTGTATATTAGTTGCCCTTAAGAAAACCTCCCTTCTTTTTCCCGTTGTTGATGATTTTTCTCTTAAAATGAAGTTGATGGAACTTATTACTCACTTCTTCTGAGTCCTGGTTTTACAGTGTGTAATTCAAGGCAAACTAATCTGGGGACCTGCCCTGCATGATCTTTGTTTGCACTAGTACTAGTCTGAAAGGCATTCTTCACTTCTTTACATTATGCAATTATCACAGAGATTTCTTTTTTCTCTGTAGTCTGAACCTTTACTTTTTAGAGATTGTCTGAACACATTTTGCAGAACTCACCTTGTTCTGCATAGGTGGTTTGGTTTGGGTTTTCACTCTTCCCAGTAATTCAGCACTTCCGTGTAGTACTGAGCTACAAACAATCTCCAGTGAACAGATAATACAGAATGGTTTACTTTACTTATTTGTCATCTTTAATGCAATTCCTATTACAGTGATGTACTCAGGCTCTTCCTGAATAACATACGTATTTTTTGTCCGTGTCCTCATGATCACAATGAAGATAACTTTCCTTATGTTTGGAAGCAGAAAGTACTTAAACAAATCTCCAACATACTGCAGCTGTCTGCCAGTTCTGCTCAAGGGAACAATATTTATGGCATGAAGCCAGACCAAGCAGCCTTTTCATAGTCCATGCAACATAAAACCTAAAAAGTCCATGTTGTCTGTTCTGAGAAGTAAATAACAATCCCCATCCACAGACATTGTGTTCTGACAGTTTTCTTCTAGGACAGAAGTATGCCTGGAAGGCACTCAGGTGCCTTCTAAGGTAAGGCGTAACTTTCTTGTTGAAGCACCAGGCAGGTGAGATGTGGATTTGGCTGGGTCCAGAAAACTTCCAAATGTGGAGGAGAGCAAAGGGATCCCTTGTGAAAACTCTGCACAGCCTATAGTGATAGCACACAGAAGTGCAAATGTAGTTGCAACAGCACTTTGGTAGAATAAGCACCACATTTCTCTTCAGTGTTTGCCTCACTGATGTATTTAATAATGACAAAGCATAACTGCTGTGCTACCTCTAATAACTCAGTCACACCTAAATTAAACCAGTGTTATTTTGTCCTGAAGTTCTTTGAGCCTAGTAGAAAAAGTAGGGAAAGATCAGCCTGCTCCTGTTTGGTGTGACTATCCAACCTGAAACATTATGGGTGCTGCAGGATCTGGGCTATATGGAACACAGCAAAACCAAAAGACTAAATTGGACTGAAAGATGTTGAAAATTAGTTGGAGGAATAATGAGTGACAAGACAAAGTCTGCGTAAGCTTTGATAAAATCTGGGTAAGTTGCTAAAATGGTCTGGTAATATGCAGCTATGCAGTGTGTGCTTGTGATCAGACAAGCAAGGTTACAGAAGTATCTTAATGGATTCTGTATTTTCTTTTATCTCAGAAATGTTTCATCAACTTTTTATTGCTACATCTGAAAAGACTAGAACCAAAATGATTGAGGGGTCTCATGCTTCATTGGGAGCACAAATATGAATGTCAAATGGATGAAGTAGGATGATTACTTGAGATGAAGAACACTTTTAGTACTAGGGCTACCTACCTTATACCTATATTTGGGGGGTTTTATATCATCTATTGATGGAAAAAAACCTGAAACATAACTTCAATCTCTATGACTCTCCTTTTCAAGACAGAATATCTGTACCTTTCTTCTCTGAAATACTGACATGTTGGAGGTTGTAATTAAAGAATATCCAGCAGAAAATCTTCATCTAAGCTGGCTTGCACAATGCACCCAGCTGACCTTAGCAGAAAGCGCAGAGACCCTCTGCACTCATGGAGGAGAACACAAGATGTGCAATGTGGTCAGAGAACTGGGAAATTTTAATCCAGAATATGTCTACATTTGATTATATTTCATAAAAACACATATAGTTCACAAAAATACTTTGGTTAATACAAAAAATAAGATCATCTGTTCAAGGTGATGTATCCTTGGTGAAAACACCTGATTTTGCAAAACTGAACAGCCTCAAACATGCCATATATTATCTGCATGTTAAGTTCAAGCTAAGAATTCTGAAACTTCCATTCCTCTTCCATTCAGTCATCGGATTTGAAGTTAATCTGAAGAATACAAAGCCAAAATGCAAATCCTCGTGTGTTGGCTTCCAGATCCGATGTACTCCAAGAGGAAATTCCACGTTCTAGGAAAATGTTTTCCAAATGCTTGGATCATAAGTTATCTAGAAACAAGCATAAATCTGTTTAAAGTACAGACCAAGGAAAACAGCACTGCAAAAAATTCTCTGTGGTTTATTTCCTGAATGCAATTGTTCTGCAATGAAATATTCTCCCATTTGTTTGTATTTAAAATCACAGAATATCTCAAGTTGAAAGAGACCCAAGGATCTCAAGGGTCCTCTAAGGATCCCCAAGTCCATACTGAGACCAACTCCATCAAGTCCAACTCTAATTTCCAAAAACTAATGTTACCTGGAATCAAATGGACTTTATCTGTTAGGTGTCTATCAATTCTTAGACAGTTCTGCCTGCTGTAAAAACTGAATGCAGTGCAAATAAGTATTAAAATTCATTAAATAGTTCTGTTTGACTTTTACAGAGAAATAAGATGCTTCTCCAGTGTAGAACTTTGTGCCAAAACAGTCCTTTTAAAAATTGTTTCAAAAGGGTTCTAAAAAATGTTAGCTATTAAACTTAACCTCTGTCTAGAAATTTCTTCTAGAAACTGGCACACCTGTCCATATTCACAGCAGAGCTAAATCTGCACTTCTTGTTTTACAAGATGTAAAGATGTTTTCATAGAGTGCTCATCCGTGCCTGCTGCTTTCCCTGACCTTTAAACTCCGCTTGCTGAAACTTGTTCAGCACTAAGGTCGTATTAATTGTCAGTAGATGGGGATGCTGTTGAGGATGGGGATCCATTGAGGCATCGAAGATATCCATCTCTAAAAGAAAGAGGTGGAAGGTATTTTATTGAACACTCTGTCATGCTCCATGGCAGTGAGTCTCGTTGCTATGTAGAAGGCACCATCTAGGAGAGGTGGAGAGCAGAGCTTCTGTCAGAACATGGGGAAGTATTTAGGGTAGTGACTGCAGCTGCCTGGCTGTTTTCAATTGCATTCTTGGCCATAGAATTTAGTGTATCAGAGGAGGAAGCTAAGCCTGGATGAATCTTGAACCTGAAAAATGTGTTAACAGCATGTATGAAATGCACCTTCTCCTCAGCTCTGGTGCCACTGATAAATCTGCGGATCTGTGGAACCAAGTGACGAGGCAGTCTTAAGGCTTTGTCATGGGATATCTCTGTCGTACAGAGAAGAGAGCACAGATTTCAACCTATACACAGACAGAACCTAGCCAGTGATGAGAAATGTCAGTTTCTCATCTGTACACATTGTAGCCCGTACATAACTTTAATTTCCAGAAGCCCTGAAGAAAATGGGTGTATGCTTTGATTTCCATGCATTTCCCATCTCCATGCAAATTCTGTAATGCATACCAGGAGTTGACTGAAAGCACAAAAAATAGGGAAAGAAGAGACACACTTTAGCTTGGTGGTGGCTGAATTATATTCCCATGAGATTTTAAGTGTAAAACCAATATCCGAAGCGTTTCCTATAGCTGACAGTTTCAGCCTCAACACTGCACAGGCAACTAGTTAATGCAGGTAAACAAGCAATTCCATGACATCATAAGTTTATCCAGGAACAGTGTAATTTTGTTTTATTTTCATTCCATCTTGAATAGTAAAGATGTAACATACAAGTCACCCTTACATTCCATCCATTCTTTACTCACTGCTTTCCACTTATTTTCTTCTGCATGAAATGACTAAAGCATTATTTAAATCACAAAATCATCGGGGCTGGAAGAGACCTTCATGATCATCCAGCCCAGCTGTCACCCACCCTGTCACCCCTAAACCACTAAACCACATCACCAGATCCAGATGCCTGTTAAATACCTGCACAGATGGTTACTCTGGGCAACCTATTGCAATGTTTGACTACCCTAACAGTGAAAAAAAAAAATTCTAATATCAGAATTTCCCCTATCTCAGCTTCAGGTATTTCCTGTTGTCCTCTCACTGCAAGCACAGTAGAAGACATCAATTCTCACCTCACTGCACCTCCTTTCAGGCAGTTGTAGAGGGCAACGATCCTCCTTTTCTCTATAGACTATAGAAAAACAACCCCCTTAGAAGTTCCTCTTATGACATGTACTCAAGTTTTCACAAGCTATGTTGCCCTAATCTGGACATGCTTCAGGAACTCAGCGTCTGTTTCAAAGTGAGGGGCCCAGAACAGAGCACAGGATTTGAGGTGCAGCCTCACCAGTGTCCAGTACAGGGGGACAATCCCTGCCCTGCTCCTGCTGGCCACACCATTGCTGGCACAGCCCAGGATGCCATTGGCCTTCTTGGCCACCTGGGCACTGCTGGCTCCTGTTCAGTCCCTGTCACCAGCACCCCCAGCTCCTTTTCCTGTGGGCAGCTTTCCAGCCACTCTGCCCCAGCCTGTGGAGCTGCCTGGGGTTGTTGTGACCCAGGGGCAGGACCCAGCCCTGGGCCTTGTTGAACCTCACACCATCGGCCTCAGCCCATGATCCAGCCTGTGCAGATCCCTCTGCAGAGCCTTCCTGAACTCCAGCAGATCAGCACTCCCACCCAGACTGGTGTCACCTGTGAACTGACTGAGGGGACACTCAATTGCAACACCCAGATGATTGATAAAGACGTTAAACATGACCATCCCCAAAGAGAGCCCTGGGCAACACCATTGCTGACTGGCCACCAACTTGATTTAATTCCATTCACCACTCTCTGGGCCCAGCCGTCCTGGTAGTTTTTTTACCCGTGGAAGGGTCCACTCATCCAAGCCACAGACAGTTTTTCAAGGAGGATTCTGTGGGAGATGGTATCAAATGCTTTACTGAACTCTGGATTGACAACATACACAAGTCAAGATACTTGTCCTAGATTTTTACCTTATTAACCATTCATTTACTAATAAAGTTTTTTGCTAAAATATTTTAGGATGTCAAGCTATTTCACAAGTTGAATCACAAGTTGAATGGGTTTATCAATAAATAGACTTTGCTCCAAGTTTTAATGCAATGGACATAACTGTAGCTAAGGAAATGTAAAGTGTGATTAATTTTTCTATTCTAAATAACTTGCTTGGAAAAGGGCTTAGATTTTGGACTCTTGTTGCACACGTGTAGTACTACAAGAGCACTTGGAATTTATATAGCTCTTTAAACTCAGCGAGTGACACCTTCTTTGCAAGAACAAGTGCAGTATTGATTGTACTTTTAGCATGAGCTGGCAACATGCCAACCCAGCAGGAAGATTGGAAAACTGGTAAAATGAAAAGCAAAATACTTATTGAAGTCTTACTCAGCAGTAAAAACTGCATTGTCCCCCGCAGCCCCTATGATTCAGGACATTTCAGCCAATAGGATAAAAGATTTCTTGTAAGAGCACCACTCTAGCAAGGACTGTTCCCCTAGTGTCACAGGGCTGGATCTATTTTATAGCATTAAGACCACTCTCTAAGCCCATGGCATTGCTGTCTCCCCTTTTCTTCACTGCTGTCTTCCATTTCCTTCTCCAGCCAGGAACTTGGAAGAGACCTAGTGAAACTTACAGGAAGTCAAGAAGGCAAAATTTAAACAGGGTAAAAGGGTAATGGGTAATGCCCCATCCCGCTTGGTGATTTTGTGTTCACTGAAATAAAAAGGCCTCATCTCCTCTTCCAGATAAACTCGGTTAAAAAATACAAATTGGCAGAAAAATAATTCCTCCATTTTGGTTTATATACAAAACGGTCACATCGTTCCCCCCACCTCTTCTCAAAAAGTCACAACCCCAAATCTCCTAAACTACTACTTAAACTACTACTGAAAGTTAAATATCAAGTAGGGAGTAGAGCAAAAATGAGTTCTGTTTTAGAGACTATAACTGCATAATAACATCTTCATGGATGTACTATAAAAGTCTTCCTCACAGCAAAGTTACTAGCATAAAAAGCAAATAAACCTAGTGCAGAGATTTACCTATAGTATTATTAGATGGCAAATTAATGTAGTAAAACTATAAAATTAAAGTCAATGTACTTTGGTACAGATTCACAAATCTGTGCAGCAAAAATCTTTCAGAAATTCAAAACTATGTTTCTGTTTTTCTGTAAGTCACAGTCCAGCAGAATATATGTCTTGCTCCAAAAATAGAGAACTTGCTGACAATCTGAACTGTCATTCCACTGCTTGATGAGGTGGAAAAGCTGACATCTGTGCCAATTTCATTTGAGGAATAAGTCACTGTAATCCTCAGTCCTGTATCCAAGCCTATATACTCCTGATTTGTGCATTAAGCAAACACTACAGATGAGTGTTTCAGGTTGGGGCCAGCATTTTTTCAGTTAGGAAAAAACCTACATCTATGAAGAGATGTGATATTATCTCCAAAAAGAAGTATGGTTAATTACTTTTTGTTACCAATAGACCTGGTATTCAAGACAATTCCAATAAAATTGTAAACAACAACTTCCTGACACAGATGATTGAGGCGCCAAGAAAAAATATGCTCAGCTGGACCAGATACTTACAACCAGAAGGAACTAGTTGGGAATATGAAGTTTGGTGTCACCCTTGACTGCAGTGACCATGAGATGGCAGATGTCAGGATCCTGAGAGAGAGTAGCAGAACAAATTGCCGATTCACAGCCTTGTACTTAAAGAGGGCAGAATGCAACCCCTTTAGAGATCTGCTTGGAAGAATTTCCATCATCCCAGGGAGACAGTCCTGGAGGAAGGAGGAATCCAGGAGAGCTACTGGGCTCCAAGCTCAACAATGGTTCCTGCCAAAAAGCAGAACCAGAGAGGGCAGGAGGCTGCTGGTGGTTGAGCAAGGAGGGGCTAACTTGACATAGACATAAAAAGGAGGCATACAGAAGGTGGAAAGGGGGGCAGGTGGCCCAGGAGAATCAAGAAATTCTGTGTGAGTGTGGAAGGATGGGTTCAGGAAAGCCAAAGTTTGTCTGCAGTTGAATATGGCCACACACGTGAACACCAACACGGCAGGTTTTCACACGGACATCAGCAGGAAAACCAAGACCAGAGAAAATGTGGCCCCGCTGCTGAAGTGGGCATGGAGCCTTGGTGAAAAAGGGTGTGGAGAAGCCTGATGTTCTCAAAGCCCTGCTCCCTTCTTTCTTTATACTCTTAGTATTCCAGTTGTCTAAGACCAGTGGTAAAGTCCAGAGTAAGGTGTGATCACCTTCAGTGGACATCAAGCACATTAGAGGTCATTTTAAAAGAGGACACCTGCCCTTCATCCATGATGTGATAGAGCGAGTAATCCTAGAAAACTCATTTGCAGATGAGAAGCTGACTTGGAGTAGTTAGAGTGGATTTCTGGAGGGGATATCAAGTCTGATCAACCTGATGGCTTTCTACAAAGGGGTGACCTTCTTGATGGACATGGAAAGAGAAGTGGATAGTGTTCTTTTGCACTTCAGCAAGATGTCCAACTGTCCACCTCCTATCATCCATGTTAGGACTGGGACGGTGAGTAGAGAATAAAGATGAGTGGTGCTAAACTCCTCTTGGTTACATCCCTTGAAGGAACAAGAGGAAAATTACAAAAAAAAAAAAAGAGTGTGGTCAAACACTGGAACAGCTTGCCCAGAGAGGTTGTGGAGTCTCCATCCTTGGAGATATTCCAGCATTACTTGACACACCTCTCAATAAGCTCCCATGGCTGACCAAGCAGGGGCTTGGACAAGGCAATCTTCACCAATGCCTCCCAACCTCAACAGTTCTAGGTTTCTTTAATTGGGATTAGATGCTTATAAACTTGCAATAAGATCTAAACACAGTGAAGGTTACTCTTTCAGACCTTGCTTCAAGCAGTAAAATACAAGCAGTACCTATTTCCCTAGAGGCTTTGTCCTTAGTCTCAGAGAAAAGCAATCATGGCAATATTTTAAGAAACCTAGTGGAGGACAGTGGGTCCTAGACTCAGATGCTTCTACTGTTCCAGTTTCCAACGACATTTTGACTAAAATCTTACAAACCTGCCTTTGAGTACCTAATGAAAAGCCATGTAAAGCAGCTGCTACTAATCACAATGAATAAAGTAAAAAATGTAAGTCCTGCAGAATCAGGGCTATGCAATATTACTTGAGTCTGTAATATAGCTACTTGTCTCCTTGCAAGCTGGAAATTATTTCTGACTTGGCAAGGATAGCCTGTACTCCACAGATGAAAACTGTCATGAGAACAAAGCAATGCTGTGCTCTGGCATGTTTCCTGGGTTTTTTTTTGAAAAGTGTTGTGGATATAATGTCAACAGAATTTCATACAGGGGTCACTTTCTGGTTTATCAAAAGGTTTTCCTTTCTCCTGAATTGCAATATTTAACTTTATTTTTTCTAAATCTTAGATTTAAAAGGCCTGAGTTCTTTTTGCAATCTGTAGCTTAGAGGATAAAGAATTTGTTGGTCAAGATACACATAGACTTCACTTTATTTTGTCTATCAGTCTGCTGGTGGCCTTGGGCAAGTTATTTCATCATCTGAACTGTCTTTGTAAAATGGGGACAGTGATACTAGAATGCTTTTAAAAGAGCTTTCAGATGTACTCCATGTAGAACCCAGCAAGTAAGAACTGAACATGCTGTACATTCGTGCCAAAGATGCAGCTCCTCTGAACCTGGAAAGATCAAAAACTCTCAGTCTGACACATTCATCAACTCCAGTAGAGATAAGAACATATTAATGTCATTGTACAAGGCATTGGCAACATTTCCTCAGCACACTGTGCAAAGAAAGATCCTAAAATGAAAAAGGTATAGGAATAGAAAAATATTAGGAAGAGAGAACATAAATTATTTCAACTTGTTTAGTATAGTAAAACCTTTGTTTTCTTAGAAGGTTTTAACTTCTCATGAGAAATACACAAGAAGAGAAGAGATCTGGGGGTAAAAAAAAAAAAAAAATAGAAGAAATCAATTAACCAATGTTGGCATGGGAACAAATGGCCAGTGCCCAGAGAACTAAATCAGAAATGAAAGGCTTCTCCTTTTCAGACAATTGAGGCTATGTGTGCTTAGGTTAATAACATAACGAGATCACAGAGAAGAGCCTGGTTGCTTTATAAACAGTATTGCATGTTGTGTTTACTGGTGATGCCTGGTGCCGGTCTCAGTTACAGGAGAATACGTGTGATGCATCTGTATTTTCTGTCCCCTTGCATCTCCTGTTTGCTATTCCTTCTCACTCCCCACATCCACACCAGTCTCTGACTTTTACCTGCAGGCAGTAGTGACACTGACCTGAGCAAAGGTAAATCAGGGGCATCCAAACCCATGCTGTACTTCAAACCATGGTGTGGTAATATTTTCTAATAACCTGTCGCAAAAAATGACGGGAAAGAGAGACACAGAACTGCTTGAATGAGGGTTGTAGGCACTGAATAATTTCCTGAAAGATTTTAACTGTAATTAAATCCACTGGAAATTTAATTTTTAAATGTGTTGTCAAGAAGGAAAAACTTTCATACGTATGTTTTGTCAGTGCCAAACTATTTGCACTAATCCATATAAAACAGGCCTGTGTGATCACTAGGATTTACTTTCCAAGTTGATAAAATAAAAAGCAGATGGGATAAATGTAGTTGACACAGATGTGGCTTCTATTTCTTCATAATCTGCCTGCCTTTGAGCAAACTGTAACATAGATGGTGAGATGCTGGATCCTGTCCAATAATGAAAAACTCTCCTCAAAGCTACAGTATGCTTTCAAGCTGAAAGCTAGTCTGTGCTCTGAAAAACCTGCTTTCAATGTCTTGGTTAACTCTGTCATTTCTGGCTTTACAGCAGTAAAGGCCTAGGACTCCTATGGAAAGAAACATGCATTCCCTTCTCCTGTCACTGCAAACAGCTGGGGCTATCACAGCAGATGTGGGAGGCAGCGTCTGAGGAGCCAGCTCATGTAACCCATGTGCTGTGGGACACCCAGAAGTGCACAATTCCATCCCCGCACAAAAACGAAACAGTGAGGAGAAAACGAGAGGCTGGAGACCAAAATTACAGAGGACACCTAGTCCACCCCCCCTACTCACAGTGATGCCTTAAGTTTCAGCCTTCATGTTTTCAGATTCTGTGCTGGCCAAGGGTGCAGTTCTGAGCCTCATATTAAATGCTGGTAAGCTCTCTTCACAGCTTAGGTAGAAAAAACAAATCCTTTTCCTGGTGAAGACCAAGAACAACTTTCAGGCCCAAAAGCACAAACAACAGTGGCTGAAGGGAGGAACAAGAAGGATGGGACCTCACAACCTGAAGCTGTAGTTGGACAATGAAACCCCAATATGCAAATGGCCCAAAATTTATAAAAGTGTGAGGCCTCATGACTGGTCAGCCATTTTGTGACCATTCTTAGTCCACCTTTGTCGTGATGTATAATTTTGTGATTTAATCCCCGATGGTTTGTTCCTTTCCATCCCCCTGGGTTGCTGGTTTAGCCCAAATTGTAAGTTGTCAGTCTTTCCTGATACTTATATCCCTTATTCCCAAACGTTCTCTGTGAATCTCCCCCGGTACCAGCCCCTGCCTGGATCGTCCCTTGGGAAATCCCCTATTCTTCCAAGCTCCATTGGTCTGTACATATAAATCTGCTCCCCTTATCCTCCCCTTTGGTTTGCACTCTGTAAACCCCACCTTGTGTCCCTCCCTGGTCTCCTCCCTATCGGTCCCTCAACCCTAAACTCCACCCTGACTCTGTCCCTTAAAACCCACCGTCAATGCCTTTGCTGCCGGTCCTTGCCCCTCCTCCACGTTCAAGTTATGTTATGATTTACGTTGCTCTAATAAATGATTTTCTCAAACTTGCCCGTGATGTCCTCTTTTCTCCTTTTTACAGTGATCCTGCAGTGACTTGGATTCTCAGGACCCCGGGGGTTGTGTCACACCCCAGCCCCACACCACCAGGCACAGCTCTGGTCAGACCCTGTCCTGCCCAAGTTGTATCCTACAGACCTTTCAATAAATACCTACTTTATTCTCTAGCTCTGTCCAGCCTCTCTTTCAGGTCAGCCCTTCCAAGGGTCAGCAGAAGGATCAGCTCAAGCAGATTGCTGAGAGTTGTGTCCAGCAGGACTTTGCATTCCTTCACTGGTGGAGACTCCACGGACCACAACATCAGGCAATTCCCTCAGGACTCAGCGCCTCCCATCAGAACCCATGTATTTCAAAGGGTCACAGGCTATTCTGAGTTGGAAGGGACCCACATGGATCATCAAGTCCAAATCTTATGTGAGCAGCCCACAGACCAATCAAACCCACAGCCTTGGTATTATCAGCACCATTATTTGTGTAAGCCTAGTTTGTGAAATATTTCCTAACCTGACTGTCCTCCATCAGGGGCAGTCTGCATTGTCCTGAGCTTGCCCCTTTGTCTCAGGGACTGGAGTCATGAAGGTTGAGGCAGAGAAAGCACAGAGCAACATTGCCTTTTCTGTATTCTTTTCAATCAAATCCTTGCTCCATATACTCACAGATCCACATTTGGTATAGGAGGCCCTTTACTCATGAGGACCCATTTGAGAAGCGTTTCTTTTTTACCTTCATACCATCTGCCAATATTCAACCGCAGACAAGCTTTGGCTTTCCTGAACCCATCCTTCCACACTCACACAGAATTTCTTGGTTCTCCTGGGCCACCTGCCCCCCTTTCCACCTTCTGTATGCCTCCTTTTTATGTCTATGTCAAGTTAGCCCCTCCTTGCTCAACCACCAGCAGCCTCCTGCCCTCTCTGGTTCTGCTTTTTGGCAGGGATCATTGTTGAGCTTGGAGCCCAGTAGTTCTCCTGGACTCCTCCTTCCTCCAGGACTGTCTCCCTGGGATGATGGGAATTCTTCCAAGCAGATCTGTAAAGGGGTTACATTCTGCCCTCTTTAAGTACAAGGCTGTGATTCTGCAATTTGTTCTGCTACTCTCTCTCAGGATGCTGACATCTGCCCTTTTAGTGTCTCCCAGAGGATATGTGATAAGAGATTTAGATTATTTTATGACTTATACAATGAGGGTTTTTGAATGGCTGTAAAACTAAACCAGCTCTTAAACATGCATCAGCACAAGACACCAAATTAATGCGTTCTGTTTACAGCAGTACTTTCAGCGTCTGTGTTGCTGCACACTGAAAGCAAATGCAGAAAATCTCCAATTCCTTTGCTTGCTGTATTTGGACTGTTTCTTCTTGTCCCTTCTTTGCACAGACATTTCTAAGCCACACACCAAGACCTTCTCAACTGCAAATAGCTGCACCAAGTTTGCAACAACTCGTAAAGTGAAGGCACCTTTCTCACCTGTGATTTACTGCATTGTTTTGCTGAAGGGGACAAATGCTTGTTGCAAGGGTCTTCACTCTCCAGGACTTGCCCTTTTGCTGAGCTAATATCCAGTCCTTCAAAAAGCCTGAAATAAGTGCATATCTGCCTGGCTTCTTGCCACAAGCCATGTCATCACATGGCTCTGCAGACGGTCAGGTGAGATAGATGTATAGCTAAAAAAACCCCATGTAATTCATACCACTGCACTACTTTGTTTCTCTGTTCATCTGGGATGCGGTTTAGCAACCATAGCAGTTGAATTTCTTTTGAAAAACCTTCTGCATAGCAGAAGACTTTAAAATATTACATCCATTCTTGTACTCTTGCACAAGAATAAGGGGACAGGAAGGAGTTCTCCATCCTGTGTCAGCTGACAGTACTCCTCATCCTAATGTCATTGATTTTTAGCACATTTTCATGTCCTCTGTCTTTGGAGTTAGGGCATATTGGCATATTAATATATGCTGAGTGTAAACAGGAAACTTGCAGTCTCAGCCATATTTCTGGGTGTCCCTATCTCATGTCACTGACTTTGTATGCCTCACTTGGATTACATCTCCTCAGCTTTCCCCTTCTTCAAGCCAGTACGCACTGAAGCTGTGGTACAAGCCAGAGGCTAGGATCTGGTTTAGCCCTGCCTGCCACCCTGCAACAGCACCAGTCATAGGCTTTCTGTCCAGAAGTATTTCGGGCTGTTGTAGATGAGTGTGTCACCAGCACTTATGGTCCTGTGGTTCAACAGCAGAAATAACCTGAAGACAGACCTCATTTAGTTTATCTCTGATATTTTAAAGCTTAATCCCCGAATTCTTTCTTTTTCCTCTCAGTCTCAAAGCCCCTGTAGATCTAGTAGAGCTACAAGCTAGTTCAGAATAGAAATGGTGGAACCAAATCCACAAAACCTTTTTTTTTTTGTTTTCCAGCAGATAGTTGGTACTATTCAGTCAATGTCAAAGTCAGAGGAACTGTCGCCTTTGCACTCAGACCCAAGCAAGACTACAGAGATGATCAAAGCACAGAAAAACCTAGTGGGAGGGAGGGATGGATTGCCAGATCCACCAATTCATGGGTGAAAAGAATTTTTCTGGATAATGGTTGGTATTCAATGCTATTCACTGGCTTAAAAAAAAAAAAAAAAAAAAAAAAAGGTCTTTGAAGAGTTTAAGAGCCTGCTGTAGGCATAACAATCTCTCTACTAGCACATCTTTAGGAATAAAAAGAAAGAAGGACAATTTTGACATCTTTCCCTTGTAAAGGAGTTGGGGCTAAAGGTTACTGCTTTAAAAAGACACTTTATCAGCAGCCAACTGACAGTAGCTAGAAGACCAAGATGTTTAATTCTGTGTCTTGTAGTCGCTGTGCAGTGCAGTATATTTCCAGTCACACAGAGGAATCATTATTGTTGATTTGCAGGCAGCTCTGGGGGTAATACATGGGTTCTGCAACAACCAGCATGTTGTCTGCAATAACCAGACTTATGCCTCTTGCAAAGTCAGAGGCCTGCCCCAAGCTCCATCACTGTTTGGTGAAAGTTGTTTCAAGGAAAGCCTCCAGAACCACTAGCCTAGACCCTTTTTAAATTAAAGTGGTTTTTGGTCTGCTGGGGATGTTAATACAAAGCACAGACAGAGCCAGGGCTCAGATTAATCCCAGACAAGGTTGGTTTAACATGCCAGAGAAGTGATGAAAGCAATGAGTTTTCTCTGCCTCTCTCACTGTGATCCCACAGAGCCTTGCTATACACATAAAATATCATCTGCTGCATTACCTGATGAGTCCAGCCCTCTTTACTCAGAAACAAAGACAGAGAGATGTTAGTGTTTGTATAATTGTAAAGCCCTGTGGCATTTAAATAACTGAGGTTTTTTCATTTCTGCTGATCTAGGGATGGGGAGAGTGGCAGGTGTGTTAGTTTTCAGCTGGTTTTGCTCAGTGCTACTCACAACCCTCCAACACAGATGAGGAGAGACAAGGACTGTGAGAAGGAGCTCTTACCTTCATGGAGACAGCTTTTTACAAACATATATCAACATGGATATACCCTTAGAGCTTCACAGGTTAGATATCTGAGTAAGGCCAAAGTGAAGTCTCCTGGAAAGTCAGGCTAAATTTACTCTTCTTCATGAAGTCAAATATTTTCAAAGCGTTTCTTGTATACAACAACTGGTTGCTTCCCACAAGTTTAGGACCCATATCCCTCCGTTAATATAAAAGTTAGAGCCTCTTCCAAGTTTCTGCAAGAAGAATGCTTCTTTATGGGAGTTCGTTGTGCACTTTGAACCTGCTTCTCCTATCTCACTCTCCTTTACAGCAGATCCAGCTCTGCAAGGATGGAAGCCATCATCAGCTTTGCTTCTGGCTTTGCTTTGACACAGGGTTACACTCAGTGTCCTGGAAAATCTGAGCTGGGAAGTTGTGTGGAGCTGTAACCATGAAGAGAGGGCCTCATTATCTCTTCTGAAAACCATGGGTGGTCTGTCCTGGTCCACAGCAGTGTGGGGGTGGTGCGGGGCTGCCTGAACCTCCCTTGGGAGAGAGATGGGACCACAGCCATCACTGGGAAGCTGAACACAGCAAAAAACAAAGCCACAGAGAGCAGCATGTCAGTAGAAAATCTGAAGCAACTATGGATGTATGACAGAAAGAAAGCTGAAGCAAAAGGCAGAGCTGCCCCAGATTTTGGTAGAATGGGGTCCTGGAGGGAGGGTTGCTCTTCGCTGGTGACCAAGGCACTCCTTACAGCTGGGACTGCAAGGGGTGCTGAGAAGATGGAGGGGGTCCAGCTGCAGTGGGAGCCTGATTTCCAGCCTGCAACACGAGGGAAAGGTGCGGCCTTGGTGCTCAGTAGTAATGAGGCCTGCCACAGATTATTAGAAAAACAATTTTTTGCAGAGGTCACAGGAGTGGCGTTTCCTTAACCACCCCCCAGCCCACTTATGAAATACTAGCTGCAGCATTCAGACAGGCACCTTATTGCAGGAGACATTTCTTTTGCCATAAGCAGCTTCTGGGAACATGCTGACCTCCTCTGACACAGGGGCAATATCTAGAACTTCAGATTTCAGAGAAAGATGCATTTGTCCTTTTGCTGAACTACCAGACCATCACATCCAGAAAAAAAAACAACTTTTTTTTTCAGGGAAGAGTAAATTCAACATCATTAGTTGTTTATGATAAAGTTGTAAATAGCTCACAGAACAAAAAACACAATGCATCCTGAATATTTGGGAATTACACAGACATCAAGGGGGTTTATTGGAAGCTTGATTATTAGAATATTTGTTTCTAGCTTTTCAAATTTTCTTTTTAAAAATTTTACAAGAGAAAGTAAAGCAGATGCACCTAAAGGTTCAAGGCATACCTTAGTTCATCTGGACAAGCAGTGGTACTCCGTAATTTCTGGTGTTAGCAGTGTTTTAGGAGAGTCTGTATAGCAGGACTGAAGAAAAGTTCATATGATCATAAAATGTATAATGCAGTTATAATGGCATCAGCAGAGCATAAATGTATTCAACAATGCTAAGTAATTTAAAATTATGGAAGCATCTCATTGTTTGCTAAGAAAAGAAAGAAAACTACGTTTTCCTGCCTGTGGCTAAAGGAAAATTTTGCACTTTTTCCTCAATTCTCCAGTGATATGCTCAGAAGAAATTGCAACAGCTAACAGGAAATGGTTAAAAAAAAAAAAAGGAAAGGGAAAAATGAAACCTTCCCAGGGCTCCAGTGGTATGTTCCAATGTCTTTAGTATCTTTTCTGCACTTTTGATACTACAAGTTGCTCAATACCTAATATGTGATACACGATACCTGATTCCAAACCTGCAGGTTTGCTTTGCTTCATGTGAGTGATCTATTTCTTTGCCTCTCATTCCCAAGGCTGCTGAACATTCACTAAAAAAATTTTAGAAGTTGCCGTCTGCAGTTTCAATCATAGTATCCTCCTTTACTTTGTGCTCTAAATGGAAAGGTGGTGTTATAGAACACACCTAAAATTGCATCAGGCACTCACGTGCCCAGCAATATCATGAAGGGAAAGCCAGATTACCAGGTGTGCCATGAGTAGGATCTTGCTGGAGACTTCCTGCTGCTGCTTGGAGAAGCAGTAGTACTAACCAATGTTTTCTTCAAACTTGTCTGATTCACAATTTTTCTAAGTATGCTGCCTTGTCTTGAAGACTACTGTACTAAATATTTATATATACTACCTAACATTTGCATGCCATTTGGGATTGTGTAGGATGAGTGTGCAGGATGAGCCATCCTGGACACCTGCTTGTAGACAGTTAATACCTTCAGCTGTATCCTGTTTGCTGGCACATCTCCCTATCCATGAGGATCACGCATAATCGCATCCTTCACAGTGGATGATGTTTTAAAACTGAAAGAGTATGTGTGGTGCAATAAACCCACTTTATTCTACTTGTCTGACTGACCTTCCAGAACAGCTTGTTTCTGAATGTAAAGCATTGCAGCCTACAAATTTTAAAGTTTCCATGGAGTCTATAGCCTCCTGTTAACTATCTACTGGGAGTAAAAGCTGTTTCCTTCCTCTCGCCCTTAAGGGGAAGAGAGTACACAACATTCATAGGTGGTCGTGGTTCAAAAGGAATGACAAAAGTCAGGATCCTATCAACTGGTGTTTGCAATCCTGTTGAAGTGAATAGTTGCAGTCTTGTCAAAAAGCAGTGGCCCTGTAGAACTTCTGGTGCTCCTCCTGACCCATTGAGTGGTGGAGCCCCAACCCAAAGATTATATATGAACAGGTTCATGTGGGAATGCTCAGCACGGCCCACAGGGTGGGGAGCTTTCACAATGGGTGATGTAACAGTGTCACAGGATATTTGGAAGTCCCTGATGATGTAAGTCATTGCAGCTACCTATTCCTCTGGAGCCATTAAGTCCCTTAGCAGAGATGATCCCTTCAGGGATGGATGTGAAGGTGCTGGTGCCTTCCCCTACACCCAGAGGGAAGTATCACGACTGAGTAATTTGTGAAGGCAGAGAAACACTACCTTGCCTCACTGGCTGTGCCTTTTCTCCCTTACCTCATTTAACACCCAGCTTGTAGCCTCAGGTATCAGATGTGCTCTGGGCAGCTTCTGGAAATGACCCATCGTTAACAGTTTATCAGAAAATGACAAATATTCACAGTTTGGTTACACCCACATGTTGCTAAACTGGCACTCTTCTCCTGTAACCAGGACATGCATGGCTCCTTCCCCAGCTGTATCTTGTTCTTTCTCTCAGTGTGCTCTTACCAACAATCCTTTGCTGTAATTAGCAACAATCCTTGGTTGGCTCTCCATGACTCTTTAGCTGTTCATGCCTCAGACAGACACATCAGCCCTTTATATTCTGGGATTCTATACCTAGATTTCCAAAAATGTCTATAAACCTGGGCACAGCAACTGTTTCTTCTGGGTTATCTTAACAATTGCAAAATGAACAATGGCACTACAGTTTGAATAAAACCCATTCTAGCAACATTTTTAATGTCTTTATTTTTGTCTGCTTGCTCCTAATACACATTATTTCGTGGCAGGTTGTAATTAATAATCTTCAAATTCCTCCTAAAAATCAGGAGATTCCTCCTATTTTGCATTAGACAAATGCAGTGGGAGATAAAGCAAATTCTTAGAAGACAGTCTGTCCAGCAATGGAAAAAGAAAGAATCCAGACCTCTAGAATCTTACTAGATTACTTACTAGATCTAGAAACCAAATAATGAATCCGACTCATCCTTTGTTTCTGCTCACAAGAGACAACTGGTGCAATCCTCTGGATTGTCATTGCATGGCAATGAAAAGAAAAAATAAATTCTCTTAAGAGATGGAGGTTACAGGATCATTACTGATAAAGAGGTGTAGACTCAGTGAAGTATTAACGAATTAGGCATCCTATCTGCCTTTGTAATTTTCCTGCCACCACTGGGCACTGCATTAAAAATTTGCTGGCGTGCATTTTCTCTGTCATACATAAATTTTCTGCAACTAGTAGATGTTAAAAGCGACACATTTTCCTACACACTGTCTGCCAAAGGTGGGAGCTATACCCACTATATAATATACTCCACTAGAGAAAGCAATTCCAGCCTTATGTTTACTACAATATAGAGACAGTTCAATCTGCAACAGCTACACGGTGTGCTGTTGATGCCTTAAGTTTTAGCTTTCAGATTCTGTGCTGCCTAGGGGTGTATATAATAAGTGCTGGTCAGCTCTCTTCACAGAGTAGGGAGACGAAACAAATCCTGTTCCTGATGAAGACCAAGGACAACTTTCAGGCCCAAAAGCACAAACAACAGTGGTTGAAGGGAGGAAAGAGAAGGATGGGACCTCACAAACCTGAAGCTGTAACTGGACAATGAAACCCCAATATGTAAATGGACCAATACTTATAGAAGTGTGAGGCCTCATGACCATTTTGTGGCTCAGCCATTTTGTGACCATCCTTAGTCCGCCTTGGGTTTAGCCCTGGTCAGGCTCCTGTCCTGCCCAAGATGGATTCTAAAGGCGTTTCAATAAATACTTCTCTAGCTCTGTCCAGTCCCTGTTTCAGGTCAGCTTTCCCAAGGCTGTGATTTGCTGGATAACCACTCAGCACAGCCAGCAGTACAAAACCAGCCTGTGCATAACCATGCCAACAGCAGCCACACCTCTGTCTGTAGCACGCATGGACTGCACTGCTAACAGGCTGCAGACTGCAACCAATTTAAGGTTTGCTGCATCAGCAATCCCTTCCAGCTAGCAAACTTGTTCACTAGAATGGTTTATCAGAAAGGTAAACAAAGAGAAAAAATACTGTTGATGATAACCCATCTAAAAATGTGAATAAATATTGCAGAACAGTTTGCTCCTTTACCCTGTGCTGAGCAGGACCATCAAATTAATTTGAAGATTAAACATTCTGGAAAGCTTCGCCAATCAGGCGTAATCCTTAATGTAGCTGCAGGGAAAGGACCAGTTTCAATGTTTTCCAGGTCCTCTGAGAAAAACACACTTATGTTTCATGGTCTGCCTAAGTAATTTCTGACAGAAAACACCATCTTTAAGGTTCTGATTCAAAAGCCATTGATTGGGAACCTCTCCATTGACCTCAATGAGTTTTGTATCACAACTTGAATTGCTTCAATGCAATCCAGTCTGGTCTGAAGCACCCCAAGCTGTATGTTTTCCAGAGATTTTTGTTATTCTAGGATGATAAAGTATGACAGTGAAGATCCTAAGATACTTAATGCTCTGGACTGATCACATCCTCCCTGAAAAGTTGCTGTACAGACTGACACAACATGTAAGAAAGCTGTTTGATTGCCATCTTTATAAGAGCTCTTAAAACATTCAATTGCCTTCCAGTCAACAGCCACATTGAGCACATCTTGAAACTAGATCTCTAAGATACATCCCCTAAAGCTGGTAAATTGACAATGGAAGGACTTTTTGGGGAAGGAGATCTACATGGGAAATCTATGATTACCGCTTGATTTGTCCTCAACCATCATAAAGGATTTGCTGTCTTGCCAACATAAAAAAATAATATAACTCATCTATAGACATAAACCAAAAACCTGTGTACCCCTCTCTTTCCAAATATTTCCAGGGAACTTCATAACTACAAGTTTTTCTCTATTAATTTTACTTTATTGCTACTTTTCCTAATTGTTGTATTGTATGAGGCATATTAACACATAAAAATAATTTGTCAAAATACCTTTTACAAAAAGTGTTTAGCTGTAAATCTCCCTGAAAACTTCTAGACCTTTTACCAAAAGCAATTAACTTTATCATAGTATCTCTAACAGAATATGGATTCAGTGCCTCCACAGCTCAAATTTTCCCTTATCTTACCACTTCAGCTTTGCTTTATAAAGCGAGAAGATCCATTCACTCTAAAAGGTTGTAACAAGACTGTCACTTTCTACTCATCTCACAGCACATACTGTTTGAGAAAGTTGTGTGCCAAATAAAATCCAGCAAGTGCAAGGAAACAACAGATCCAGAAAAACTCAGTTATAAATATTACATCATGTCCTTTCACTGGGTCACCCCATCTCATCACTCAGCGAATGTCTTTCATGCCACCCCTTCATAAAGCGGAAAGTATAGTTGCAATTGTCTGTCCTAAACTCTAAGCAGCTTGCGTGTGATTTTAGAATAATTATAATTATTTCTTTAAAATATCAAGGTATTTTAGAATAAAAGTTATTGGCACATAACAGTGTTTGAAAAGAGATTAATCATAGTCTAAAAGGTTTCCTTGTGGACTAAATACTAATGGCAAATAAATACAAAACAAGAGCACATGTTTGATTGCAGATTTTTGTATCATGCATCCAAAACTATGGAAAGATCAGGAAGGCAAAAGAGACATCTCTGTGTAGACTGAGAAAAAGCTAAGTGAAATTTTAAACCAAAGGCTGGATTTTTTAGATAAAAGCCTTTTTTGGATGGAAGCAAGAAAATGGTCCCCTGTAATTTAATGAGTGTGGCTCCAAAATGGTGAATGATATACACTTTTCACCTAAGTAAACAGGGTTCCAGCACTGATTCCTCCACCTCTAGGAAAAGCAATGAAGAGTGCTGAACTTTGAACTCAATTCAAAAATGGTATGGAGGAAAAGAAACTGGTTTCCTTCTGAATTCCACAGAAATAGACTCCATGTCTTCCCATTTTCCATACCTCTGTTTAGCACCAATACACTTTTGGTGTCTATAAGTGTAATTCAAACCAGTTGCAGACCATCTTGAAAACTGATTTAAATAGTTCACAAAGCATGAGAGACTTCATTTTATAGAACCTGATAAAATCATACTTTTTGCATGTTATTTCATATATCCTCAGAAATACATACTTACTAAGATAACTGAGATACTAGTATGCTCTGCTTCTAGAAAAAACAACTCTTTAGCAGAATGGTGGAGCTATTTTTCAAGGAAGAAACAGTGGAAATTAAGTCATTAAATATTCAAGGCTAGGAAAAAAACTTAAAGGAAACATACATGTTGACAGCATACTTTTAAGCAATTGTTCTGCTTTTCCTTGAACTACTTCATCAATTATTTATAAGCCATATCACAAAAATCATAAACCATATGAAAGAGCAATTTACAAGCAACAAAATCTGTATTAACATCTGAAAAAGTATGTTTTCTAAAATATCAAGACAAAATAATATGCATTGCATTCTTTTCAGACTTCTTGCTCTTCCTTTGCCTTCCCCACTACACTCAGTGATATAAGGAAAGAAACATTCCCAGAAAATTTTCATTACAAGCCTAGTTGTTCAAAGTGCTGATTGTTCCCTGATTTTTAGGTTGATTCTGTGTTGTTCCCTTACTACACAAAAGAGTAGATGTTTCATATGCATACAAAGAGAAAACCCATTCAACGCAGCCCTACAGATGCATATCTGCCTGCAGAATCAGAGAGAAATCCGTCTTCATGAAGAAAGACATATGACAGCAACTATGAATCCTCCACAGAATTAATCTATGATAACATAGAGTGATTGTGTCTCGATGTGTATAGCACCCTGCTCAGAGATGCTGATTATTGCTGCATTTTTCTTTGTTTTTCCAGTTGTTAAAAAAAAAAAAAAAAAAAAAAAAAACTAGTTATTTGTCGTTTGGTGAGATTGACATCACAAAACCCTCCGTCTTGTTCATGCTACTTTAACAGTTTTATGCCAGAAGACTGTTGCCTAGCTCTGTTGTAGGCCTGTGAATCTCATGATCAAGCACAAAGCTGACAATGTGAGCCAGAAGATAAAGCCAACTGCTTGGCTGGTTGAAGAAAGTGTTTGAAGCAGAGCAATGCCTTGCAGCAGAGCGGTGCCTTGGCAGGCTGTAAGGCATGTAGTAACCCCCTGCTACAGCTAACAGGGCAACAAAAGCTGTATGGAAGTAGGTCCCTGGTTTAGAAATACAGATTATTCAACATCATGTCTCTGCTGGGCTACTGCTAATACCAAGTTTGCAGGATAATGTAGTTTTTTGCACCAAGAAAATCCCTAAGGGATTTCCCCACCATCATATTTTTGGAGCACAAAATACTTACATGGATTGCTCCATGAAGAGGGAATTTGTTACATTGCAGCATATGGCTATTTAGTGCGAGGACATAAAATAGGAACTGCCTTTGCCTTTCTGGATTGCAGTGAGTAATATTTTTTTATTAGACACTGAAGAATCACTGTCATGTTCCTAATTATCAAAGGTATAATTATACCTGACAAATGAAGATTCATTTTTCTGGACTTGTTCTCCATAATTGTTAAAGGGGTGCTATAGGATAAGGAACTTTTTTTTGGGTGTTTCGCACTAACAGGACGAGGACACTGTGAGATATTCCTCGAGCCTTTTATTGCAACATCAGCCTCATAACAGGCTGAGACAATTGAAAGATGGAAACAGCTCACAACTTCCAGCAGTGACCAAAGATTTCTTTGTTACAGGGCATTTTAAAAACTTTCTAGCCAGTAGCATATTGCTAAAGCTTACAGACAATTATTCTAGCCAGTCACTAAAAGCACACATACACCTGCTTCAAACAATGCTTGCTTGTATGCTATTAACAATACACAATATTCCATTGTTAAGCTTAAAACCTTCTACTATCTTGCTAAGCATATTTTTCTGCAATCTGAAGGTGTGTTCAAGCCAAGCCTAAAAACTCAAACTATTGTTTCATGTCCTTGCTTACTGTATCATTGTATCTTCTCCTACATTCAAGCTTTGCAGTTGCAGCTAATTCCAAGTTCTTCTGCTCTCTGAAAACCTTCTTACCTTTAAAAATTCCCACAGAACACCTGCTGTGATATGATCTGGTGCTCCAGCTCTGACCAACACAGTGACGCAGAGGAGAACCAAAACACCCAGCTACCCTACCTCCACCCAAGGGTACTGAGGGAACTGGTGGAAACTTTCTGAACCACTGAACCATTTTCTAGCATAATTCTGGCTAACCGGGGAGGTCCCAGCTGACTGGGGTTTGGCAAATGTGTCGCCCATTTATGATGGGTCACCAAAAACTGATGGCTTAGGAAAGCTGACCTGAAACACAGACTGGACAGAAGTAGTGAATAAAGTAGGTATTTATTGAAAGACCTTTAGGGTACACCTTGGGCACAACAGGAGGCTGACCAGGGCTACACCCAAGGTGGACTAAGGATGGTCACAAAATGGACAAATGGTCATGAGGTCTTATGTTTTCATAAGTTTTGGTCCATTTGCATATTGAGGTTTAATTGTTCAATTACAGCTTCAGGTTGTGAGGTCCCATCCTTCTTGTTTCTCTCTCCTCAGTCCATCATTGTTTGTTTTAAGGCCTGAAAGTTGTCCTTGGTCATCAGCAGGAAAAGGATTTGTTTTGTCTCCCTGATCTGTGAAGAGAGCTGACTGACACTTAATATAAGGCTCAGAACTGCACCCCTGGGCAGCCCAGAATCTGAAACCCATGAAGGCTAAAACTTTAAGCATCGTCTACGAGAAGGGCTAGAAAGAGGATCTAGAGCCACAAAGATGATCAGAGGACTGAAGGACAGGCTGAAAGAATGGAGGTTGTTTAGCTCAGAGAAGAGAAGGCTCCGGGGAGGCCTTACTGCAGCCTTTCAGCCCAAACGGGGCCTGTACAAGAGAGCTGGAGAGGGACTTTTCACAAGAGCATGTACTGACAGGACAAGCGGGAATGGATTCAAACTGAAAGATGGTAGGTTTAGATTAGAAGAAGCTCTTTACTGTGAAGGTGGTAAGACACTGTAACAGGTTTACCAGAGAAGCTGGGGATACGCCAGCTGTGGTGGGGCTCTAAAGCCAGGCTGG